>NW_028324309.1:12342500-12452500 GCF_058129835.1 Hydra viridissima
CCGAGAATATTGAGGATATATAACCGAGTAAAATACAACCGAGACTCATTTTTATTACATTTGTCTTTGGCGCAACCGAACCATAATATATTTATAAATTTTTATTACTTTTTAGTGAATACGATTGCAAAATGTTCACATAAAGTACGTGACAAACCTTTTCACTTAAGCGTTTGTTATAAAAAAGCAAAGTTTTCTTATTGTAAAACAGAAAAAATTGGGTTTTTTTTAATTTGTGAGTTGCATGGTAACTTGAAAGTTTTTGCCACGATGCACAGTGTATCGCTTCATACAAGCTAGGTGGACAAAAATATTTTGTTTAGTAATTTCATTCCTAAGAATGTAGTTAACAATATTTTGGTGTTTTATTGATTAGTTATGCAGTAGGGTAGCCTGGGGGAGGCAGGGGGGCAATTACCCCGCGCGTTTAAGCTTTAGGGGGCGCCTAAAAGTCAATTTTACTATAAAAAGTTTTTTTTTTTTTAATTTTATTGTAAAAAAGGAGATATTTTAATTACTTTTAAGATTTTAAAAGTTTTTATCTTGAAAAAGTTATAAAAATAACTTTAAAAAAGTAATAAAAATAAATACTAAATTTCAACACATTAATAATGTAATAAAATTTTGCCTAAAATAAAAATATACTCACTACAAATATACAAAATATAATAATAAACTCACTACACTACGTAAAATAAAAAAATATTTTATTAATAATTAATCATTATCGGATGAATCATTGTTATCTTCAGTAGCCGATGAATCGGACTCTAAATAATCTTCATCGTCACACATAATTCTATTTTCAACAAGCTGTGGTGGTATAATAGGTGGGATAATTAAATTCAAAACTTCTAACGGTAGTTTGCCAGTTTTCTTACTTGACACTTCTCTGTGTGAGTTGATGACAGGATCTGATGTTACCAAAAGCATATTGAGCAAATCTATATTTGTGCAAATACGTGAATTTTTTCTTGTATGGTGTTCGCGGAATCGACGAAAATCTTTATTGCGGGCTTCTTGAGACTCTTCCGACAGTTGTCCTATTGGAAGAAGGCATGTTTTTATAACTTCCGTGCTATGTACAAGTATTTTGTGCACAGTAACAGGCATATAGTACCACTGATACAGATTAATATAAAGAGTTTTGGTTTCAGAACAAAACTTTTCAAATTCATAATAGTTAATATCATAGCCAGAGGAAAGTGTTCTTAATAAAATACTAAAATTTTTAATGAGATTGATGTCTAAACCCGTAATCTCGCCGCTTAACTCTGGCTTCATAAAAAACCTGCGAGCAGTGTTCCCATCATTTGTATTCCCAAAGCCAGGTTTTGGTTTATCTACAATAAGACCCATATGCTTTTTAAATTTTTGTTTGATATCTTCTGAACGTTTTTGGACACTAGATTTATCTTCATCGCTTCTAACTTGCCACTTTTTTATATCTAAACGATAGCTAATGTGTAGCATGCACTCAAAAAAACGAATCCACGCATGCAAAGTAGACAGACCAAAACCATAATGTTCTTTTTTAACAACTAAGTCTTTTAGTTCACCGTTCATCATTTTAAGAGTCGCACCACATATGTAACATTTTTGTTGGGAACTTGTGTCAGTCAAGGCATTGCAAACTTTTCCATCTACCATTGATAGTATTAGGTCGTGTTTAACAGTAATTTGAGATTCGTTGAGTCTTATAGATGTTGGAACAAGTTGAGAAACTTCTGTTAAAACTTGGTTAGTTTCTGTTGTAGTTAAAAGATTTGTTTCTTTTGAAAAAATAAATTTAATTGGTCGGCAATAAAGCGTGGATGAAGGTCGTGGATTTTGCCAAATAATATTTTGACCGTCACTCAGTCTCAACGGAACAAATGAAAATACAAACAGAAACTCATCAGTAGCATCAGAGTTTTTAAATTTCTGTTTGTATGTGCTGTGACCGGAGCTCCCATCACATCCCCATTTGCTAATTAGTGTGAATGGCGTAGTAAAAGTAATACTTTTAAGAACTTCGCATTGGGCTTCAATTAAGCGTTCAGTAGTTTTATCAAGTATAGCTTGTAGGCTAATTTCGGCACGTGTTTCTGTAACAGAAATATGTTCATCCATGGCCTACTTTATTTATACGGCCGGATATTTTGCATTTTGAAAAAAAAATAGAAGGCCAGTTTTTTCATAAGGCGCTTTTAAAGGAGCAACTCGAGTTTCAAAGAATATGGTTAACAAATGTTGTATTGTGAATTGTCGTTCAAATTATGATGGTGAAGTATCTACAGTAGTATTTTCGTTTCCAAAAAATGAAGAGTTGAAAAAAAATTGGATTAAATTTGTAAATAGAAAAGATTAGACACCTACAAATACTTCCGTAATATGCATCAAACATTTTGAAAAAAAATATTATAAGAAAGGTAATACGAATCAACGTTTTCGATTAATAAAAAAACTAAAGCCTATTCCAACTATTTTTGATTGTACAAATTTGCCTGAAGAAAGTCCATCACAACTTATAAAATCTTCTAATTCGTTAAGAAAATCACCAACTAAAAGAATATTTCAGCCAGATCAATATGGACAGTTTTTATTGAGTGATTTGATTATAAACTTTGATGATATTACTGAAAGTCTTGCTCCAGATGGTTTTTCATTCTTGAAGTATGATGATCATGTAATTTTTTATAAATTGAGTCATAGTACTTTATCTATTCCTGAAGTTACAGAGTGCATTCGCATAAACAAGGAGATGCATGTTAAATTATTTTACAAAGGTTCACCCCTACCATTACCTCAGTGGTTTCGTCATGGAAGAGATTGTTGTTTATCTCGTAAAAGCATGCTTTATAATTTTCCTACCTACATTAAATCACAAGCTGAACAATTTTCATCTATATTAACTGAATTACAGCAAATTAAGTATATGAAGAAACCTATTTTTTCAGTCAATATTATAAAGTATTCACTGATGTTACGATATACTTCTACACAGTCATACCAACTTTTGCGTGAAGAATTGCCTTTACCATCAATATCTTTACTTAAAAAAATAACTAGTGGAAATATTGATGCTCTAAGTTGTGCAAAACATTTAAAATTAGAAGGGAAGATATCTCAAGACATTTGCTTGATTTTTGATGAAATGTACTTGCAAAAATGTGAAGAGTATTTTGGTGGAGAGATGATTGGTAGTGATGAGTCTGGAGAATTGTATAATGGAATAGTTTGTTTTATGATAGTTGGCCTGAAACAAAATATTCCATATGTGATTAAATCATTACCTAAAAAAACAATCAATGCTGAATGGTTGAAAGAAGAAATTTTTGAATGTCTTCGTATTCTAACTGAATGTGAATTTAATGTTAGAGTTATTGTGTGTGACAACCATTCCTCTAATGTTTCTTGTTTTAAAAAAATCCTTTGTGCATCAAATCAACAAGCTGAAGATTTGTTTTTTATTTACAATCTAAAAAAGATTTACCTTTGTTTTGATGTTGTACATCTTATTAAAAATATCAGAAATAATTTGTTAAATTGTAAAAGATTTTTATTTCCAGATTTTAAGTTTGATGGATTTAAAGATCCTATAATTGTATGTGGTGGAGAAATAAAATGGAACACCTTCCACAATATTTATGAAAAAGACCTCGCTCTTGATGCTGGTTTGCGTAAAGCACCAAAAATAACAATGAAAGTATTACATCCAGGCAATTTTAAACAAAACGTTTCTTTAGCACTTGCAATTTTTGATGAAACTACTTCTGCAGCAATTCACTCATATTTCCCTGATCTTAAATGTAGTGCAGATTTTTTGACATTATTTTACAAGTGGTGGGTTTTATCAAATTCAAAAAGTCAGTATTCAACGTGTAATATTTTAGGTAATGCAGTTGTTTCTGGAGATAAAAAACCTGAATTTCTTAGGGAAATGGCACACTGGATTGAAGCTTGGCAATTGCAAAAGGTACCAAACTGTGAGAAGTTTACTTTAAGTGCTCAAACAGCTGCAGCATTGATAAGAACACTTAATTGTCATGCCTCATTGATTGAGGACTTACTTAATGACGGATATAACTTTGTTTTAACTGGGAGGTTTCAAAGTGACCCATTAGAAAGGAGATTTGGACAATATAGACAAATGAGTGGTGGAAGATTTTTGATTGGTTTAAAAGAGGTCTCTATTTCTGAAAAAATATTAAAAATCAAAAGTATAGTTAAAGAAAGTATTAACTTTGATGATAGTTTAAAAGTACCACTTGAGTCAGAAAATAATTTAACAGATTTGAAAAACTTTCTTCTTGATATCAATACAACTCAGTGTGCTCCAGAAATCATGAATCTAGCACCAGAAAGTAGAGAAGTAGGTGCTCATATTGCTGGATATATAGCAAAGAAACTAAAAAAACGCTTTGGTACATGTTGCCAAGAATTTTTATGTTGTGCTAATATTGATGAAAGCAATCCTGATCATACTTATTTAACAATTATTTCTAGGGGTGATCTCACTATTCCTTCACCATCACTTTTGGATTATGTTTGCACATCGTTTGCTATGATTGACTACTCTTATAACAAAATAAAGAAACTTAATTTACATGCAAGACAAGCTTTAGAATATTTGTTAAATCACTTTTGTGACTCTTTTCAGACTTTTTCTTGTCCTATGCATGAGAAAACTGGGATAAAACTTGCTGGAAGAATTGTTATCAACATTTTCCTTAATAATAAAAGAATTATCTCTACCAGCGAAGTAGCTGTTGATCATGTAAAATCTTTTAAAAAGAGAAAATTTGAAAAAACTCAATAAATTATATATAATACAATTACTTTTTATTTTGATGAAAAAAGAAAAAGATTTAAATATTTTATATAAATATTCTTGTTTTTTAAATTGTGTCTGTTTACTTAAATTCTAAGTTTTAAAATAAAGGCTTGTTTTGATATCTTTTTATTTATTTCTTATAGAATATTCGCTTAGTACCTAAATTTATGAATATAAACCACTTTTGTCGACTTTTTAAATTTAGAAAGTAAAATACATTTGCAAATATTCAAAAAGTCTTAAGTTTTCGAAACATTACGATTTTAAAAACTGGCCTTCTATTTTTTTTTTCAAAATGCAAAATATCCGGCCGTATAAATAAAGTAGGCCATGGTTCATCTAATGGATAACATAACTTTTTCGACTTGCATAGACTATAATAAGATGGAAATAATATATGCCCTGCCTTTAAAGACCACTTTCTCGTCTGTTTATAAGAATGACTTGTACATTTAGAGTCAATATAATAAGCTAATGCCTCGTCACGATTTAACTGCCTGCCCCCACAAATAAAGTCTTTTGATTTAATTTTTTCTGATGATTCCAGACTTTTTCTGATTAAAGTAGCTTGGTTTCTGTGCCCCAACGCACGGCATGCTACTTCAGCAGCTGTGGTCAACTCAGTTGCACTTTGCAATTTTACTAAGTTTTCAACTCTTCGTTTTTTGGTTTTAAAGGACGAGTCTTCAAAGTTCTTTTTTGGTCGTCCTTGAATTTCTCCAGATGATGAAAAAGTACATTGCTGGTATATACTTATTTTAAATTCTACATTTGCCCCCTCTAACCAAATTTTATTTTTGTTTAAAAAACGGTCCATCATCATATGTGCTGCAGACCATTTTTTTGCGAATTTTGAAGCCATACATGAAATTTTTAACTGCAAAGACCTCTCAGAATCTTTAGTCACATCAGTAACATCAGTAACACAAAATCTTTACAAAGTAAAATCTTTGCAAAATAAAATCCATTAAACGAGAATTTCTTTCTTCTTGATTATGTCTTCGCCATTCTTCAAATAACTCCATTTTTGAAAAAGAGCGCACATGATCTAAATGAAATTTAATAACAAAAAATTGTGGATTTATGTGGTGAAAATTTTTTCTTTGTTGTACACCTTAGGACTTTAGCTATACACTGTTAATAAATTAGCTTGGATACATGTGGATACAAAAAGTTGTATAAGTTTAAAAATTAAAAACCAAAAAATATTTTACAATTTTAACCCAGTTTTTTAAACCATACTTTAACACATATTGCTTAACTTTTAAATAAAATATTTAATGTAAGTAAATAGTACTTACCCTCAAAAGTAAAATCCATCGCTGCATTAAAATGATTGCTTTCTTTAATTCTTGCTAAATGTTAATGCAACGATTGTAAATTTTTATTTAATTTTTTTCAAAAATGAAATTACATTTTAACGCCTCTTTAATTGCTTATGACTCATTGCTCTGTAATGTTTTTCATAATTAACATCGCAAGTTATTACTAATATAGGACTGTTATTGTGAAAATATTATCAATTAGTTGATTTCTTGATATGACTTTTGTCCACCTAGCTTGAATGAAGCGATACACTGTGCGATGTGGTTATATGTATCAAAGCTCAACCGATTTTCTGAAGTTTAATTTAGGCAAAAATGAGCCCTAGCCTTTGTGCGCGAACATGTTTTGCAGAAAATATTGTTTTTTTTCTAACCCCAACTCTGTCCTGGAGGTTGCTTTTAAAATATATGTTTTAATTGCATCAAAAAGTGCATTGAAAAATCTTTCCAACGATACTAAATATGTTGCTTTTTTTTTTTTGGCTTTTGAACGAAATATCAACTAAAGCATAAATGCAGTTTTCGCTGAAAAAAAACCTGGTTTCCCGCCTTAGTACACTTGAGCACCCAATGCTATCTAATTTTCAAATACCAAAAAAAACCAGTACATCGTACCATTTCGATGCTCTTTATAATGTTTCAATTCTTAACAAACGAGCGATTTTCCCATATCACAGTTTTTAAACCATAGTCAAAAAAAAATCACCCTTTTGTAATGAAGAAATGGTTTATGGGTTGACGCAAACTTTAGGTACAATTATACAATACTCAATTTTTTCATTACCAAGATATACTTTTTATGCATTAAGATTTTTCTAATATTCTAGAATGATTACAACACTTAAACCAGGAAAGCTCAAAGTTAGATGAAATCCTATTGAAAACTTCAGAAAACTAAAATTAAACTTTTTAAAATATGACTCAGTCATTCTAAAATATGACTCAGTTATTCAAAACTGCAATCGTAATGAAGTGGGCGGTAATTTTTCTTTTGGACTGATATATTAAGGTGGAAAACCCCTCAGAAATATGAAATTTTTGAAAAAAAATATTATTTTCTTGTTTTGTGCAAAATTTATCAGAGAATCACCATCTGAAAACCATTTTTGAAAATTCGCTATAGATCTTCATTAAAAAAGATTTTATTGAACCCCAGTATTTTAAGCTTCCTTAACAACCGCCATAACAACGGCAATTTTTTTTGCCTTAACTAAAAAATAGTCCAATTTTACTAAACAATAGTCCTATTTTTTTATATGAAAAATATATCTTATCAAGTAAATTGTATTTTCCATTGTTCAAAACAACTTGAGTATAAAAACAGTTACTGGAAAGCTCATAAATATATCATAAATCTTCTATAATGGCTAAGGCTTGCAGAGTTAAACAAAAAGCTACAAATAATAAAAGGAAAAAAATAATTAATGTAAAAAAGAACTTAGTTATAAATAATTTTGATATGGATGTAAATATGGAATCGAATATTATAGATATGAACATAAATGTTACTACAAGTGTTGAAGATGTAAATGTAAATATGGGGAAACCAGTTGATTTTAACTTTGTTAATTCTGATGAAACATGTGCTTCTGCTAGAAAAGTTAAAAAAATTTCGTCATCAAGACCAAAGTTATCTAGTAATATAATTACTGGATCCTGTTTTTAGATTTAGAAATTCTAAACTCTGTAGTTTCTACCCTTAGATGTCCAGAATGTATGTCATCTAAATTGTTTCTTTCTGAAAATGAAAACAAGAGAATTGGTCTAGTGTCTTGTCTTTATGTTAACTGCTGTGTATGTGATTATTCAAGAGAATTTTATACCTCAACATTGAATATACAAAAAATTTTTTGATATTAATAGCAGGGCTGTTTATGCTATGAGATCATGTGGTCAAGGCTATTCTGGATTCTCAAGATTTGTCTCATTAATGGACATGCCTAAACCAATGACTGCTAATAATTATAATAAAATTGTTATAAAACTAACTAATGCAGTAAAATCTGCAGCTGAAGACACTATGATGGATGCTGTTCAAGAACTAAAAGACTTGAAGAGTGATCTTATTTTAAATTCTATTCCAGACCATGTGCCCAATGTTATTGATGTTGCACTTTGATGCAGTTGCCCATTTTAACATTGGTAGACAAGCTAGTGTTTTAGTTTTAGAAAAATGAATTTAAGACCTGGAAAGTATTTGTTAGAAGGATGTTGGAAAATTAATCAAAAGCGGTTATACTTAGCCATATATAAAAACACAGAACGAGCAAAGAAACACAGACAAGTAGTTCGTGTAAAAAAGAAGAGTCGATATGACAAATTTATTGAAAAAGAGCAAAACCCATATCAAACTGGTGCATTTTAAGATTTAACTTTTTTTATTATATAGAGATTTTGATATTTATTTACACTATTTTGAAATTTTTTATGTCAGCATTTTTAAAAGCTGTTTTTCTCAGATGTAGAGTTTTTAAGACGCCGGCCAGTATATCTAAATAACTAAAAGTGGTGTTAAGCTAAAATTTTAAGTATGAATTTGTTTGATTGTCTTCTGTGATTTAAACGTGACAGATTTTTTTAAAAATTGAATCCAGTCCTTAAATCGGTCAACAAAGTCATAAAATTCGGTCAAATTTTTTACATGTACTTTGGTCCAATATATTAGCCTATTAAAAATTATTATGAAAAATCTGCTTCGTTCATATCACAGAACTACCTTGTTAGAATAAGTATGCAAAAAAGATTTTGTTAAAATTGTGTATATCTTTAGATACATTGGCCGGGGTCTTTCAATATTTTGGTGTTTTTGGCACCTGCTACAGCTACCATTTTATCCAAAAAAAATTTTTTTTGTTTTTTTCAGTTAATTTTGTTATTTACTTTATGTATATGAAGTTAAATTTATAAAATATTGATATTTACTCAAAAAAAATTTTTCAGGGGTTTTCCACCTTAATCGGAAGTGGTACGATACTACATCGAAACGGTATCATACATGGCCGCAACTCTGCTGTTATTAGTGTGGAAACCGCAGAAGAGGCAAGTAATTGAAAGTTTTTTCTTACGTGGTGGTCTAAAGGGTATTCGTCAAGATGTTTATTTTAATACGTTAACAATAAGTTGCAGTTGACCAATAGGAATTGAAATAAAAAAGTAATGTGAACCCTTTTAAACTAATTTTTTTTTAAAAAGTGAAGGGGTCCTAAAGCTGTAATGACCATTCTTCCCCACCTACAAATGTTGAGGGTCTAGAACCCCTTCACCCATGGATAATTCCTATGATATCAAAATATCATTTTGATCACTTTTGATGCGGCATTTCTACAACTGCCAATAAAACAACTGGAATAACTTTAAAAACTGAAATAACAGCAACAGTAACAACAACAATACAGCAAAAGCAACGGAAAATACGAATAACCCTACTTCTAATACTACTCCAAGAATTAGTTATTTTCAGAGTTTTGAAACAATATTTGTTTAATTTTTTAGTAAAAAACTTATTACGAGAGTGGATTTTATTTAAAACTTACTAGACCTTACAAAATAATTTAGTTAATTTTTTTCGAAACAAAACGGATCTCTTACCAACATAAATAAAGTATTTAAACCATCATAGCGCATTCCTATCCCACGTGACATTGTGACGTTTAAATCAGTTATAATAAACCGATAAGCTTTTATATTGGAGCTTACGATATAAAAGAACTTAATTAAAAAGCCAACAATGTTTTTTTTTTTATTATTATAAAGTCAGTCAAAACTGTGAAGAAAAGAGAATAAATTAGCGTAAGAATTAAAAAAATCTTTTTTTTTTCATATCTACTGGCAAGACCTTATTGTGAAGAAATATTGCAAATAATTTTACATTAGTTTAATTGATGTACAGACTGATTTAAGAGAGATGAAAGGACTTTTTTCGCTAACTTTGATTTTAAATGCTGTTGTTCTATCGCGATCGTACAGACTATCTTATCCTGTAATAGACAAAGGTAATAATATTTGATTCTACTGCTGTTGAATTATCCACCACTTCAATCTCATTATATACTGTTCACTTCAACTGAATTACAAGGGCTTTTTTTCTGACCATACTGATCATCACTATTCAGTAAAATCACGATACAACGAACTCCCGATTAAGTTTATAGAAATTCTGTTGTAGTTTGTTTACTCTCCTCGTATTAAAGTTAGTGTTTGAGCCATTGAGTACTTAACGCGAGATATTAACAATTGTATTAATGTCACTTTATTTCGATTTACACATTCATAATTTTTTTTTTTTAAAGAATTTAGTTATCGGAAAAGTCATGAGAAAGTAGGAAACATAAGTTTTTTAATAGTTAGCCATCATTGAAAATAGTGCTGCTAGAAGGTGTTTAAGAAAGAAGATTAAATGACGATAAAATTAATTTGAGTTACTTTAAAATTGTCGATAAAAATAATCGGACTTAAATCAAATCTTTAAAAATTCATTTACAAAAATTCCTTCGGTGTATTCGTTTTAGATCATTTCTAACGATTTAAGAGGGAAAAAAAAGTTTAGTATCTAGTAAACCTTATGTAGATAAGTTAACTTTGTGTAGATAACTTAACTTTGCGTAGATAAGATATTTGCAACAGATTATTTTTACTCTATGTTTATCTACGCCTTGTCGCTAGGTTATGACGTTTTCAATTGAGGCTATTGATTTTGTCGTCGTCGAGTCTTGGGTAGAGTAGATTTACTCAAAAACTTCAATGTCCACTAAACTAACTCAATAATTTAGATCCGAGTAATGTCATTAATAAAAGAAGAGAGGAAGAACAAAAGGGAAATACATAATTTATTCAAATTTTCAGCTGAATGTACTTTAAACTTTCGTTTTCAAAAAAAAAAAAAGTTTTTTTAAATCCTCTACTTAGTTCAGTAAATAAATTTGAACAAAAAATTTGTCACCTTGGTGAATGCTATGTTACAAACGAGCTGGTCCTCTTTGAAAAAAATTATAGGGGAAGACAGTAATTAAGATTTTAACCAATCTTTTCTGTTTTAAAACAATAGATATGTTATATATTTTTCCAACTTATTTGTAAACAGGTTTTTATGCAATAGATCTTTTTTTTTTGGTTCATAAATAAATTTAAAAAGCAAAGTTGACATTAAATCTGGAAAAAAATATATTTAAATTTACAATAAGCGTTTGGAAAATAATGCACCGTATTCAAACACGGATATTAATGAACTCAGTAAAAATAAAAGCTTTTGTTTTCCAACATGGTGCTCACTTCCCATAAGAGCCAAAAGCATATCGTGTGTGGAACCCTCAATTTTTTCAGTGAAAAATTTAATTTTGTGAGTATTAAAAATCATATATGTTACATAGAGGGGATTAAAATTTTAGAAAGGTTAAGGTGGGGCATAGTGCCCAAAGGTTGGGAAACACTACTTTTGGACGCCCGAGTGCCACAAGGTACAAAGGTGATATTGAATTTTTTTAACAATTGAAATGTTATTAAAAAAAAATTACTTTTCAGTTCACTGAGCCAGCTCTTCCGATCATTTAAAAATGTTATGTAGACGCGAGAATAATTATAGTAAAGGATTGATATCAGAATATTTATAAAAACCAAAAAAAAAAAATATTTCACATCAAAATCTTATTAGTTTAACCAATAGCGAGCTATGAAATGTAATGTAATTTCGATTAAGTTGATGAGGGCTGTATTTTCTTTTTTTTTTTTTGCGTTTTAAAAAAGGGAAAAAGAAGTTGGTTATGTTATAATAGGGTGACCTGCAGCAAAGCACAAGGTGATGGTGAGGCACCTGCACCAATAATTTTTTAAATGCACACACACACACACACACACACACACACGCACACACACACACACACATATATATATATATATATATATATATATATATATATATATATATATATATATATATATATATATATATATATATATATATATATATATATTAATAACAATTACAAAGAAAAAAAATTTAAAAAGTGAATTGCCCTAATTTGTATGAAAATTATCCAGTTATATGCTACACTTAAAAATAGTTCCATAATTTGGAAACACAATCGGAGTTGCGCTGAGAAAGCAGGTTGAGCAGGTTTTGCAGGAATTTTAGAATAACAACTGTGCCGAAAACCCACATTTTGTCCCAAATTCTTGTCACTCAGCCTGTTATAAAAAAAAAATGAGCCTGAGTCATTATCGAATAAGAGAAAACGAATAACCTCAGCAATTTGAGTGAAAATATGAGTGCATTTTCATAAAATAAACTGATACTGGTAAAAAGTCATTGCATTAGTGATTTTTATCAGCAATGAAATGATGATTTAGTGTATTAGGAATATTGTTAGCATAATTCGGAAAATTACGAATATTAGAATTAGGAATGGCTAACAGTTACTAGTACAAACACAACAATGAAGTTTACATTGTAAGTGTTATGGCTACTGTCCGAATATGTCCCCTGTGTATTATGTAAGAATATTGGCGCAACTCGACTTTCTCTCTCCCCCCCCCCCCCCCCCCCTTCCCTATTTTTATGATTTATTCTGATAGAGAATTTTATGCTGATTAGGAATCGTATAAAAACATAGATCTCAAAATCAATGGAAAGTGCCCTAATCTGAAATTGAAAGTACAAAGTATACAATAAATAGCTAAAATTTGCCATCTTGAATAATGATTTTTTTTTTTGCTTTAAAAGTTATTTATTTATTGCTTGCTGCAATATGCAATTGTACTGAAATATAAAATTCACTCTCGATATGCAGTTCTGGTACCCTAAGCAACCATAATAAAATCCCAAATCTTTTTTATGTAATTTAAGCTACTTTTGGGAGGATCATCAAGGTCTTTCTGTTATTTCTTTTTAGCTATCTGATATTTAAGTATGATGAACCCTAAAAAACTTATCGTTTTTTCTTATAACTTACCAAATTTTCCCAGTAAAGTTCTATGTGTAGTTTTTGTTCTTCGCTTCTTGTACATCCTCACTATAAGATGTGTCCAATGATCTTCTAGAATAGTAATGAAAAAAAAATTTTTTTCGTATGAAGTAAGTTTTTTTTTCTCAATATAATCTCTCTCCTAATCTATGTTTAAGCTTACAAATTTTTTATCCAGTTCAAAAGGCCTGGTCTGGATATAGTCTTTGGGCATCTTGCTCCACCCCTTCTTAATAGCAGCCTTCAGGAAGTTGACACCTTTTGGAAATGTTGACAAGCCCTTGATTCCACATACAGAGATTCAGATTCAATTATCAAGAGGTGACAAATCTGGAGATTCAAGAAATCATAAATCTAAATTTTTAATCCAAATATCTAAATATAATATAAATATAATATATAATAATCAAATTTGTATATTATTCAAAATTGATTGTTTTACCTTTCTAAGAATAATCAGCAAATTTCCTTTGTAATACCAAAAAACTGTTGCCATAACCTTACCTGCTTATGGAACAGTCTTTGTTCTATTTGGTGCACTTTCACTGACCTTGTTGTCATGATATAAAGTGCTGTTGTTGTTATGGTATAAAGTTATAAAGTGTTATAAAAAGACCATTTTGTACAAAACTTTTTCATCTTTAATTCTTCATGTAAAATGTAACCCATCATTTGAGACGATGATAACTTGGACTTTTAAAACGGTTTTTGGTGTTTCAAAATTTGGAGGTCCATTGTGTTGATTATATTCAAGACTTGTACAAAAACATTTTAATTAAGAAACTCAGCTGTAGATTGTTTGAAGTGAAGTTGAAAAGTCCTTATACACTTCTAATAATCATTCATGAAATTGTTTTGTATTTGCACCTTTCAAAGATAAGAATTCAATCACTGCATGATACTTGATTTTTTCAATACCTGACTTTAAGCATAAATTCCCACTACTAATGAATGCAGCTAAACTCTATTAATTACATTAATAGAGTTTAGCTGCATTCACTAGTAGTTAAATATATTGAATCCATCACAACCTAAAACTTGATTCATTTAGCAATAAGGTTCTTTCTTTAGGTATAGTCTTATATAAAAGATCATGTTTGGCTTCTCTTCCACCTATAAACCTTTAATGCAGTATTGAAATTGTTTTTATAAATTATAAATATTGTTTAAAATGCAGTTTGTTAATGTTCTCAAGCTAGAATTCAGATTACTAAGAGATGAAAAAAAGATTAATTTTATGTTTGTTTTTTTAACTTTTAGATCTAAACGTGATCTACCGTAATTTAAATGAAATTTATCATGACTTGGAGGATTCCTCTCTTAAATCTCAACTTTTAAAGCGTGCTTCAAAAAAGTTCAGTTCTAAAAATGATATCAGTGATATAGTTGAACCAGCTAGTGAGAATGATGTTAAAGTTGAAAAAGTTGCCAAGATTCCTAAAAATGGGGAAATCTTTGAAGAAGATATCATCATGGATGCTAGATTGAGCAGAGCCGTAAGGGGTGACTTTTTAAATAAAAAATCAGTTGTTGTGATGGAAGATTTAAAGTGGGAAGGTGGAGTACTGCCTTATGTGATTCATAAATCATTCAGTAAGATAATATATAGTTTTTAAATTTTAAAAAATTCTTTGACGTAAATTATAGCATCAGGGTTTTAATAAGTGTGATAAACTTTTTGTAAAATAGATTAACATGCCCAAGATTAAAAGAAATAAGAAATAGGTTTTTTTACTTAAATAATCAGACTTGTTGAAACATTTTTTAATTTACCCAATTCTAATGAATTTAAAAGCCATTTATACTTGATATATAAAATCCTAATTGAAATAAAAGTCAAATGAGAAACTCTTCCACTAATTTAATAAATCAAATATCTGTAATATTACATAAACTCAGGTGCTTAGGTTAGTAGTGGTAACGCATTGAATAGGGTTTGGGGATGAACAGCTGCCATCTTTGACCTCATGAAAGCAGATTATGATTTAAGAAGCATGTTGATATGCATATCCAATGTGTTATTACTTCAATTTGATAGCAATTTTTGCAAAAATCACTACAGTAGAAAGTATTTTTTTTACCTAATTCTATAAATTCTATAACCAAAAATATCATTCTGATATTCTGATGACCTGATCAATAATTTTTTATGTCTATTTCATAAGCTCAAGTTAAAAACTTAAAAAGATCCATATTTGAAAGAGCTCATTGATCTCTGTAAGCTAAAAAAAAGAATACAAAATTATGTCTTAACTAGCCCAAAGTAATTATGAACATAAAAACATGCTAATCTTAACAAAAAACAAAAATACTTTTTTTTTTAGAACCATGTGCTTATAAGCTGCTTATAACAGCCATTGAAGAATTTAAGAAAAGGACTTGCATTAAACTTATTCCACGAACTAATGAGTCTGATTATGTTGTATACACATCTGAAGAAGACACGTGAGTACTTTAATTGTTTAACAATTTAAAACATTTATTTGGTTTTTATATTTACATATTTGATTTATGTTGCAAATCCTGTTGACCAATAAGAGCTCTTTGTCTGAAATTTATATGGTAACTGAAGTACCTGGATTACATATAAAGTAATAATTGATACTGGTTTATTTGTCATCTTGTATTCTTAGACAAAAAAAAATGTTTCTGAAGAATTAGTAATAGAGAGTCTTATATAGAGGTATTAAAATGTTTTTATCTTCTGAGATAAAAAACTCAGTGTAAGTAAGTTAATAAAAATAATTAAGTTCTACGGACTGATTTTCTTAAATTTTGCAAAATTGCTAACAATCTTGAAAAAAGCTTTATTTTCTGAAGATATGAAGTCTTCAGCTTAAGGACATTTTTTCTTTGAGAAAAACTTTTACACTGTAATAAGACCCGTGCAGAAAAATATGTTCTGTTTTGGATTTTTTCGATGGGTGAAAGATAAAAGATAATAACTATAAAGCTTAAAATTTACACTATTGAAAATGATTTAAAGTGCCAATAATTTAAAAAAAACTTTAGAGCACTATTAAACATGCTACGTTTTTATCACACATGCTTTGTGTAAGATCTTGAGTTCATTTTTTTGTTAGTTGAAATTGTTGGGCAGTAACATATTTGACCTTGTAGCAAATTTATGATACTGATTTTTTGATGGTGAAAAGATATCCAGAGAAAATCTGAGTATTGCTTCAATCTCACTTGGTGGACTTTGAGCAATAATAGTGTTAATCATTCTCAGATTTGGTAAAACATTTTTTTTTTCCAACATAAATGTCTTTTTTTTTTAATGGTTTTGAAAAATTATATTCAAACAACTTTAACTGACACTATACTTTCCCAGGAGCCAAAGTTATTTTTTCAAAGTCCTGTAGACATTAGCGTTGATTTTGAACTCTGAAGGTAGGTATTTCATATTTAAGTTGATAAACAAAAAAGAAAAGGAGCTGCTGGTAAGAATTCAGAAAATAACTTTAAGTATTTTTAATACATTCCTGGAGTTTGGATACATTTTTTCCTTTTTGTGATAGAGGAAAAGAAATTTAATTATGTAAATTATGTAGATTAATTATGTAGATTATAGGATTATGCCAGAATTCTGTATGAAAAGTTTAACTGGAGCTGTTTGCTAAACTCTAACTTTTTCCTCTTTGAACAGCAAATAATACTTCAAAGTTTTACCTTATTGATTTAATGCCTAAGACCTTGCCTTAGGAGTCTAACAGAAAGTTGTTTTCCATGATCGTCAAACACCCACTATTCATTTAAAATACCTTGTTTCCCTTCCTTAAATTTTAAGTCACAATTCCTCAGGTAGTTGTCTCTTACAATTAGGCTACATTGGCATCTGAGGGATGGGTTTATTAAACTTATTGATGTGAGCTTCTCTTTTTGATTTTTAATTTTTTTACATAATATTTTCTTCTTTCCTTTCTTTAAAATGTTAACATCTGGGCTTTTTTTTTTTTCGCAATCCATAACAGTTGATTTTTAGCACAATTGTTGTGCTAAAAATCAATTGTTATGGATTGCAAAAATAAAAAATGCCTAAATGTCACAATTTATTCCCAAATCATTTTTATGTTGACTCCAACTTTAGATCAATCTTGACAATGTTGCAGTGGGTCTCAACTTTCACCTATATCATCTGCGTTTATAAGCTCATATTACATAGCATGATTTTCACATTCGACCATATTAAGTGTTTTATCATCATTTCATATAACTTACTGACCACTAAAATATTAGTGAGTGGTCAGTAAGTTATATGAAATGCACCATTCACCAATATACTAAAAATTGCCTGTTTCTAAGACTTAAATGTCTGCATAAGTATATTAATTCTTTTAAATTGATTGTTGTTGAATTTACCAATCTCTTTGAAAAATAATCCAATTATTTTAAAACCTTAGCCATTAATAAACCAATGATTTCCAATATCTTGTTTTTTTAATTTGTTATTTAGTAATAAGGTGATGAATACTTATCTGATATATATATATATATATATATATATATATATATATATATATATATATATATATATATATATATATATATATATATATATATATATTTTGAAAACAAAATATGAAAAAACATCCAACAGCTTCAATTACTTTTTTTTTTTCTTTTTTTTTTTTAGATAAACAATTTTGTTTTTCTGTGCATTACACACTTTGTTTTATTATTTCCTTTTGTGTCTGCTTGTTTCTTTTGTTTAGATTAAAATATTGGCTTCATGTTGGTTGTATTATATGTAACTGATTAAACTTAGTATGCAAAGTTAATTTAGTTAACTTAACCATTAAGGCTTTTCAATAATTTTAATCATGAAAAGTTCTGTTTGGTATTGCCATCAGATTGTTAAATACCAAAAAAGCTTCTTACGTAAGAATTTGATTGAAATCTCCGAGTTAACACGTTCGCTGCCGAGCTATTTTAAACTACGCGTTTTTTCTTTGCCGAGCCATAATCTCTCCAATGATTATTTTTTGCCGAGGCTGTTTTGCGTGGTTTCATTCTCATTGCCAAGGCTAGATATCAACATTTCAATAAAAAAAATATTTTTAATCTGAAATAATTCTATACTATTTTTTATTCTGAATATAACTGACAAAAAAAAGCACTACGAGTATACTCGTAGTTTGGCAAATAAATGACGCCAACTTACTACGAGTATACTCGTAGTTGGCAGCGAAAGTGTTAAAATGGAGTCTTAAAAATCAACCATATTAATTTCTGTTAACACTTACAAACCAAGGTTAAAAACCAAGCAAATAAAATAAAGAGAAAAATGAAATTTTGTGGATACAATTCATTTGGAAAAGTTGTGGATTACAAATCTTTATCTATAGGTTTTTTATACATCTATTAGTTTTAGAAATATAATACAATAAACCATTTAAAAGATGACAAATAACCCACTAAAAAACTGATAATAGGAGATTTAAAGGGTTCATAAGAAAAATTCTTATTGGTTAACAAGGTCAGTAAGAAAAATTCTTGTTTTTCTTTTGAAGGTGTTCTTCTCACATTGGAAGACAGGGTGGCGCTCAAAAAATTTTTATTGGTGAAAGTTGCTGTGTCCTAGGGACAGTTGAGCATGAGACAATGCATGCCCTTGGCTTTATACATGAACATTCTAGACCAGACAGAGATGATTTTATAAAAGTTCGGTTTGAAAACATTAAGGAAGGTATAAAAAAGTGGTCCGTTAATTTATGGTATCGTTTCTTTATTTCATCTTCATGGATAGTCATGTAACATTTTTAAGAAATTTAATTTCATTCAAACTTGATTAAAAAATTGGTTAATTTACTTTTGTTTAGAAGACTTTGTCAATTTTGAGAAGTATAGTTTTGGGCAAGTGAGTGATGAAAAAGTGGACTACAACTTTAATGTATGCAATCTTCAGAGTTGTTCTTTTTATGATTCTGTGTAGTGGACATTTTAAATCTTGTTAGAATTGTATCGTAACTTTATCATAAGTAATCAAAGGAATTTCAACCTTGAATATTCTCAGAAGTATTTCGGATTTTACTTAAAATAGTTTAAGATCTCAAAAGTGAGCTGGTAACTAATTGAATTGTATAACACCTAACAGATTATATTAATTTCTTTGATAACTTATTTTTAGAGTGTTATGCATTACCGATCTGATGCTTTTACAAAAAACGGAAAAGATACGATTGTACCGAAATATCCTGAGCCTAGTAACAACTTCCAATTTGGTCAGAGAGTAAAGTTCAGTGAAGGTGACGTTACACAAATCGTGCGCTTTTACTCTTGTCATGTTTCTAAAGACGCTTATTCCGATTTGTTTCAAGATTACTCTGGATATAAATTTGAAAATGAAAAGAAACGCCGCGACATTGTTATTAAGTCAAGGAACGAACTTTTAAAAAGGCTGTACTCGTATCAAAATTTATTATCATAAGCAAGGTACAACAAACGCTGTTGTTTAGCTGAGGATAAGATCTTCAATGCCTACATTTACACGCATGCGCTGACGTTTGCCCAGAGAATGATTGTGATTGAATCACAATGTACATTAATTTGGGTGCAAATAATTTCTGAGTTATATTTTTGTCTTATTTAAAAAAAAAAAAGCATAATCAGTTGTTGTATATGTGTTTATATTGTTAAGAACCAGTGCTTCAAAGTAAATTCTGAAACAACGTGCAAAGTCTTCAGACACTTTTTTGTCATTGCTATTTTTTATTATTAAAAAAAACTTATGGGCAAGATTTAGTTCAATGAGTTGCGTGCAATAAAATTCATTATTTCAAAAGATTATTTTTTTATTGACAGCCATTTTCTTAACTTCTATGGATTCCCACTTCAAAAAATATTCATTAAGTAGACGAGTTTGATTAAGGTTGATGCTTCAGTGTCTCGCTGGAGCAATTCTTCTGCAACCTGGTCTATTTTATGCTAATCCAAATGATTCCAAAACATGGATTTCAACATTAAAATATTGTACTAAAGTGGCTATGGGTTTTTTTTTGTTTTCCATCTTCGGTAATTTTTTTTATTCAATAGTTATGAAAAATTTATATACAAAATGATCTCAAACCTTTTTGTAAGTTTTTCTTCGTCTTCCTCAGATTCTTCTTTTCAATCAAAGTGTCATATAAATTCTTGACTGGACCTTTCATATCTATAACGTAAGAATACAACCTTGAGATAACCGTATCACAATCATGTTTTAAAAATCTCTAACTCATCTACATCGCTGCTTTCTACTTTTTTGAACTGGAAGATGAAGATGTGTTAGAGATTTAAAAAGTATATATATTTTGACAAAGATCCTTTAAGGTTGTAATTTTGAAATTTAAAAGTCATTCCACAACCGTCACCTCGTTAAAATGTTGGAGGCATACATTTAACAGAGCTTGGGTCTTGGCTTTCACAATAAACTTCCAATGAGTTTTTCGTAAAACGTACAAATCGCTCTTTTTAGTTTATTCAATCTAGTAAGATTTTGCAAGCCAAGCTTACAAAATTTTGCGAAAAGATATTTATTCAGAAATATGTTACACACTGCGACTAGTTTAGTCGCTAAAGAATTTCTGCAAAAGTTGACTATTTGAATTATCGTCAACTTCTCTAATTTAATCCAATCGAATTTTTAGTTTTGTAATTTTGAATTAAGTCTGTTGATCTCGCAGAATACCCAATAAACATTGTTTACATCTGCTCCTCGAATTATAAATAAAAGTCGAAGGATAATTGTATGTAACTGTATAGAAACTTTATTTAATATCAGAAGATCGTAAGTTATGGATTAAAAAATCTCATATTTACGAATAATAAACGAATTTGCGCTTAACGCTGGCCAGAAGATGGCAAGCTTAAGCTAGTGAAATATGGCGCACTGTGTCTATCTATTCACCTGCTGTTTTTAAATGTATATTTGTATCGTATATTTTGATAGTGACCAAGAAACGGAGATATTGTAAGTTGAACAAAAAAGCTTACCAGATAAGTTTGGAAAATTTAGGAAAATAGATACTACTTGATTTTAACATTAATTTCTCATTTGTCAAAAAAATTTTTTTTTGATCTTTTTAACTGGGTACAACTCAATCTTTAGAATTAAAATTCCATTTTTAAACAAAAAAATTTAAATATTTTTCACAAGTTGGAAAATGTCGTTAATTGTGTTTATGTAATAGAACAATCGATTTATTGAATAAAGAAATGTCCGTCTACTATTGAAGATGCATCTTGATTCAAACAACCTTGATTTTCAAAAGTTATTTTAATAAGCTGACAAGGTGTGCAAAGCCTGAATTGCAGTATTTTGGAGGTGAGCCTTTTTTAAACTTTGTACGAGGCTCTTAAATAATAAATTGCAGGCTCTTAACATTCTTGTAAAGTGATTTTTAAAAATTAAGCTATTAAATAAAAGTTCTAAAATGAGAATGGATGCAACCATTTGTTACACAAATAAGTCTTAAGTATAGGGTACTCATAAGACTAAGGAATTACAGCAGACGTCTTGGAGCGACATAATGGCAAATGCAAGTAAGTAGCGATTCAAAACAAAAAAAAAAAAAAAAAAAAAAATGCTGCTGATGATTGAAATGTCAAATTGTCCCTTTAAATTCACTTTAAAAGGTTGTGTAACATGAGTCTATTGAGCAACAAAATGTTGGATTGGATTTCAAAGCTTTTTGACAAAACGGTTGCTGGGAATTATAAGAGAACAATAAAACGAAAGGTCAGGAAATGAGATTGAATGATGTTTTGCATAAAAGTTATAACTTCTGTTGGCAATTGGCAAATAGGTTTATTTCGAACCCACATTTTTAATTTCGCAGATTTTTAACGGAAATTAATAACCAAAAGAGAAAAAACAACCTAATGATGCAAAGTTTTTTTTTTTTGCTATAAAAAGTTCCATTCAAGAGTGGCTGTGCTCGGAGCCCCGAATCATGTTTTAGAATGAAAGGGATTACTTTGATTCATCTCCCGCGGTTCAGGCCTGAAACGGTCCTGATGGTATTAACAAAACGTATTCACTCAAAGCGAATACGTTTTGTTGAGTCAGTTTCAGCCGAGCACCAAAGTTTCTGAGGTTACTTAGTAAAGGAGAATTCAAACTGAAAATTCTTCAAACAATTCCTTGTTTGTTTATACAGAAGCTAATCAGAATTGGTTATATTGGTTGTAAAAGATTTATAAATATTCTCTATTTCATCATTGACACAATTATTTTGGTTTATCATCAAAATATTTTTTCAGGTGTTTGGTAAATATTCTTCATGGAATTCATCTATCTGGCATCAATTAAAAAGCCACACTTGGCTAAATATATATTGTGTATTTCTTTACAGAGAGAAAGTTTTATTAGATTAATCTATCGTGGTTTTTTTAAATGAGTTTTTACTTTTTTATAAAGTTTCATATACAAGGTTTCACTGTGTTATTAATTTAAAAATAGTTTTAAAAATAATAGCTTAGAATTATTTAAGCATTGTTAATTATATTAAAATATGTTTTGATGCAACTGTGTCATGATGCAACTTAACGAGATAAGTGCTGAAAGATAATTATCTAATGGCCTCCGCAAGAGAAGTCAGAAAATCGACTTTGCGCGTCTTTTCATTTAGTAGTCCTTGATTCAAGCTAATATTTAAATGGAAGGAAGTTTGCGTGTGGCTTTTTTATGGTTTTTAAAAACCATAAGCTACTTAGAGAATGATATGTTGAGCCAATTCCTACTGTCAATCAAGTTGAAGGTGGCAGTTAAACATAGACAACCTTATTCAATTGTTTTGCCATCTCCCGGTATTATCGATATTAACTAAATTAAAATTTTTTTATAACATTTCTTTTATAAACTGACTTTCCAAAAAAAACATTTTTTCAATTGTATCTTTAAAGAATGAAAACAAGAAGTCTAACTTTTTTAAAACATTGTCACTAACAGTAAATTCTTTCTAAGAGAAAATTAAACTTTTTTATTTTTCCAACAAACAAGATTGGGTTTGCGCATTTACGCGGTACGGTAAGTGCAATATACTTCGAAACAACTTTTCAGAGACACACGTCAATGGTGATTCGTCTACTTAAGACTAGTCATATCTTCTTCCAAAAATTTTCGTTTCCCTTCTTCCCATTAGCAAAAAATTCAACTCAACTGAATTGTGTAAATAAATACCGTCAAAATTGTGATAATTCTTTTCTTAACTCGATAAGATACCTTCAACATCGATCTCTAGTAATCTTTAGACACAATTGCCAAATGGATGAAAATAAAACAGCATTAGTGGAAGAAAAGAAAGACGAAGATTCTGTTAAAACAGCCGCTCAACTGAAAAAAGATGCCAAAAAACTAGCAAAATTAGAGAAGTTTGCAAAAAAACAAGAATCAAAACCTAAACCTAAAGTAGAGGTACATGCTTTTTGAATGTTGATTGGATTTGAAACAGACATACACACACAATCACAGACACACACAGACACCCCACAAACTGTGTTGCTAAAACCAATAATTGTTATGTGCTGCTTTATTGAGAGTTATAGTTATTTATTAAACTCTTTTCCAAATTATGTGAAAAGCAATTATAATCACCTACTTAAGTCTACAATATTCTTAACTATTTTTTAACAAACAGTATGCTAAGAGTATATTTATAAGCATTTCTCTGGTCAAGTTAGGTCTGTTGAGGTCCAAAATTTAGATTTGATATGTGCAAGTATGAGTGAGAAAACCATAAAAAGGGAGTAAAGCATGTACTGGGGACTAAATCAAGATCACAAACCAAAATAGTTATTCACTTTCTGAGGTTGTCTTGAGGGTGTCATAAACCAGGTCAACTTTTGATACAATTTTTATTTGTAGTCAAAAGAATTCTATTCAGGTTGCATAATAGTTGCAGTCTCCCATTTTTTACTTACAATAGTGATTTACTAGCAATTTTGATGTTCTACACAATTCACTTTTTTCTTTTTAAGTTTTTTTCAAAGATTGAGTGATATTCAATTACTATGGTTTACATTATCCTGGCTTAATCATAGTAGTTGCAAAGCAGTATTGATAAAGACAATGATCTATTTTCATTTGTTTAATTTAAGCTAAATTTGTAGCAAACTATATATTTTACCATAAGTGTGGTGTTAGGTAATAATTGGGGCCATTACAGAAGTAAGGGCCCTAACTTCTTTAAAGGGAGTTTATCATGAGTGCTCTTATTTTTTTCCCAAAATTTGAGCCTTCACTAGCTGCAAATTTTACTTTATGATTTTTGTAATATGGCTTAACTCAATGTAAATGATAAGAATCATCTGTTTTTTTTAAACATTTTTATATAAAACTAAAAATTTTGGCTGTATATGTATTTACAAAATTCAAATAAAAAAAATAAGGGACAGTCTAACATGTATGGTCTGTTCCACTACAAGCTTAATAATATTTTGACTGACAACTAAAACTGGAGTCTGTCTTTCAAATTTTCTTTTTCATGCAGCAGTTACACTTTTCTAGATTTTAAAATACTGTTCCAGTTTCCTGATCCAAATCTTTTTTAAAAAATTGCTTTTTTACAATGTTTTAGATTTCAAGATTATAGAATCTGGTAAAAATGTAGCTCTACATTACCATAGATTTAGTTAATATAAAATATTTTCTTGTGTGTGTGAAAGTCAAAATCAACATTTACCTACAAGTATATATAGTTATATATAGTAGTATATGTTAAATATAGTTCTTTAAACTTTGTATATTCAGGAAAAATCAAAACCTAAGAAAGAAGCAAAAAAGTTAGTTACTTATGATATTTCAACTGAAGTTGGTAAGAAAAAAGGTAAGCAAAAATAATTTGCAGTTTCCTTCATGATGTCATCATTATAAGGCTGAAATCCTGTATATAAATTTTCTTTATCAAGCAGAATCATTATCCTTAATTAAATAATTTATTGTACATAGTTTGTAATATCATTTTCCTTTAAATAAAATGTAATGACTTTTATTGTAATTAAAGCACCACTTCCAAACATATGTGATTTTTAAACGCTTCACATATTTTTAATTGCTTTAAAGTGTCAGTTTATGAGACAAATTCTTGTTATATGAGGGAAGTTTTACTTTACACATTCAATTCAAAGAAATATGCAACTGAGGCTCATCAAATGCTCTCAGATATGTATGGTGAGGTAGCTATTAGTGAAAGAATGTGTCGTGAATGGTTTCAAAGCTTCAAGAATGGTGATTTCAAAATCAAAAAGTAGCATGGCAGTGGAAGGGAAAAAGTGTTTGAAGATGACGAGTTGACAACTTTACTTGAAGAAGACTCATGCCAAACCCAAAAAGAATTGGTGGAATCATCGCACAGGACTCAGTCAGCCATTTTCAAGCGCCTTAAAGCCCTGGGAATGGTTCAGAAGCAAGGAAATTGGGTGCTATGCAAGTTGAAGCTGAGGGATGTTGAACAACGTTTGTTTGCTTGTGAACAGCTGCTTTAAAGGCAATGACAGAAGGGATTTCTGCACCATGTTGTTGCTGGGGGCAAAAAATGGGGTCACGATAATTTTAAACGCAGAAAATCATGGGCTTGCCCAGTCATGCTTCCACATCAACAGCCAGACCCAATATTCATGGTACCAAGATTATGGTCTGTATTTGGTGTGACTATCTCGATTTTGTGTACTATGAGCTGCTAAAACTGAGTGAAACTATTATAGGCAATTGATATCAAACTCAATTGATATGTTTGAGATGGGCACTGAAGGAAAAATGGCTGCAATACAAGGAAAGGCATGACAAAGTGATTTTGCTGCATAACTATGCTCGCCCCCATGTTGTGTGGCTAGTGTAAACATACTTGGAAATGCTGAAATGGAAAGTTCTATCACACCTACCGTACTCTCCCTAAATTGCTCTATCTAATTACCACCTTTTCCAATGAATGGCGCACAGCCTAGCTGATCAGCATATTGGTTCTTACAATGGAGTGAAAAATTGAATTGATTTGTGGATCGCCTCAAAGAATGACAAGTTTTTTCAACATGAGATTTGTTTGCTGATGGATAGATCGGAAAAAGTAGTGGTCAGCAATGGACAATACCTTGAACTAAAAATATCTTATTAATTTTTGAAAATAAAGCCTTAAATTTTGAGAAAAAAAACACCCGAAGCAAAGTTATACACCTAATAAATTATTTTATAAATATTTTTGTAAATGTTTCAATTGATTTTATTTCTGTAAAGCTCAAAATGAGATTTAGAGATTTTGAGCTTTTAATTGATATGAATTAAGCTGTAAGTCTATAAGAATAATATTAGTGATATGCACATAACAAGTGACATGTGTGAGTAAATAATGTATTTAGATACAAGTGCTGTATTTCCTGATGCATACAGTCCATCTTATGTAGAAAGTGCTTGGTACCATTGGTGGGAGAAAAAGGTTATTGCATTCTTTTATTAAAGTTTGTAAATAAATTTAGTTATTTAAAAGGATATACAGCTTAAATATTTAAAATATGTTTTTTTTTTATTCAACAATATGAGGTAGTTTCACTAATAATAAGAGTGGTTGTAAATACCCATTCAAATGTGTAGTGTCTGTATTATATAAAATATAACATGCATATATATTTGTAATATTGTTGTTTATATGTATAAGTAACTTACACTTTTTTTTTAGGGTTTTTTCAAGCCTGAGTATGGAGTAAGTATTCTATCCAAGTGGAAAATTAAAACAGTCATTTTTTTTTTTAACATGGAAAAACAATAGGGTATAGTTAAAAATTACCAACATATGTCAAATTTTTAAATAAAAAAAAGAAGTTGCTAAATAAATTATCAATTCCTCATTTTTTTTCATAAAAAAAAACAACATATTTTTAAATGTTTTGTGTTTTATTTCTTACCTCCTTGATCCTGATTATCTAAACTAATAAAGATAGTTATAAATTAACTCAAAAATAAGTCATGAATTTAACTTGATGGTAAAGTCATAAATCAACTTGCTAATAAAAATACCAAACTTTACTTTCATCATTGCTAAGTGAATATTATAAGTCTCAAGCAAATGTTTTGGATTAGCTGTGTTAGTTGTAATAAAGTCTTGGTGAGTTATAATAAGTGAATTTATATATAAATATTATTGTAATATGATAACCTGTCTAATTTTTTTAATATTGTATAAAATTTTCTACATCATTTAATTTGATATTTCCATAGAGATTGTCTGTGCATGATGAAAATAACAAAGGAAAGTTTGTTATTGTGATTCCACCACCAAATGTTACTGGTAATCTTCATCTAGGACATGGACTAACTAATTCTATAGAAGATTGTATTACAAGATGGTATGATATTTTCGCTTAATGTTTTTGAATAAAATACTTAATATCTATCACAAAAGTATTAATCATGTTAAAAATATAATTAATGCTGTTTTTATTAATAGTCCTCTGGATACAGCATTATTAATAGTCCTCTATGGATATTTTGTGCACTGAATTGGCAGGACTATAAAATCATCATTTAATTTAATTTTAGACTCAAAAATTATATTTAACTTTATTATAAGCTTTCTTTTCTCCCTCCTTGAACTGAAAACAGATTGTTTTGATATGTTATTGAAATTCAAAATAGGCATAGAATGAATGGCCGAACAGTGTTATGGGTGCCAGGTTGTGATCATGCTGGTATTGCTACACAAGTTGTTGTTGAACGCAAGTTAAAGAAAGAGCAAAATATAAGCAGACATGATTTAGGAAGAGAAAAGTTTATAGAAAAAGTCTGGGAATGGAAAAATACTAAAGGGGATAGAATATACCATCAGATGCGTAAAATGGGTATTTCTGTAGACTGGGATCGAGCTAGTTTTACAATGGATGACAAATTATCTACTGCTGTTAAAGAGGCTTTTGTTCAGTTGCATGATAAAAAATTAATTTATAGATCTAATCGATTAGTGAATTGGTCATGTACCCTGAATTCAGCAATATCTGATATTGAAGTAAAGTATTGATTCTTTTAATAAAAATTTATTTATGTTAAATTTTTTTAAATTGTCTAAAGTTTTGATTTTTGATTTAAGCTTAGAATTGGTTTTTGTAATTAACTTTTCAAGTTAACTTTCTCAAAATCATAGATGTGGGGGCTAAAAATCATGTATGAGGGGGGAGGGGGCTAAAAGTTACTACTTTTACTAATTTTTTATCAACTATAAATCATTTTTAACCATGAAGTACATTTTTCTTGATTTTGCAATTTTTTATAGGTTTATGACTTTTACTTACTAGTTTTATGTTTTCTTAATTTTACTTGAAGGTGGATAAAAAAGAAATAAGCGGAAGAACATTATTAGATGTCCCAGGTTATGGTCAAAAAATTGAGTTTGGTGTTTTGGTTTACTTCATGTACACAATTGAAGACTCAGGTTATTGAAAAATGTTATGTTTAATTTTAGCTTGTGTTTAACCCTTTACGGCCTACCTTTTGAAATCTTTGAGTGAAAATTACAAAACAATTTTAAAACAAATATACATGCTATTTAACATTAAACCTCTATAACTTTTTAGGTAAATAATCAAACTTACTAAATCAATATAAATTGTTTTAAATAAGACATTACAATATAGTTTAAATAGCAAGTTAAACCACTGCTATCTATATGACTACTGTGGGTGCTAAAAGTTTAAAAAGTTTGTCATGTTTAGTTTTGATGTTTTTGTTGTGAGTGGTATTGAACTGTTTTTCTTTTAGATGAACTAATTACTGTGGCAACAACTCGTATTGAAACAATGTTAGGTGATACAGGTATTGCAGTGCATCCTAGTGATGAAAGATTTAAGGTACCTATTTATTTTTTCCTTTTTTTTTTTTCTTCTAATTTTTAACATTTTTAATTTAAAATCTAATTTTTTGCATTTTTCCATGTCATTGAATTAAGATTTGTTATATTAATGAAGTCATGTTTTCATTTATGAAAAGGTATTAATATAAATATTAATGTGTGCAAAAAATATTTTAGTATAAAGATATTTCTTATTGTCATCTTATTATTGCTATGATTGTTCAAATTGTGTAATTATCTTTAAAATCTTTTTATATTTTTAAGCACTTGATTGGGAAACACGCCCTGCATCCTTTCTGCCATCGGAAGTTACTTATTGTTGCTGATGATACTGTTGACCCTGCTTTCGGAACTGGTTTGTGTTAAATAGAATGAAATGGCTCTTTTAAGTACTAAGAAGAAATCTTGTTAACATATGATTTCTGTTGTAAATTAATGAAATACTTTATCATGGAATATTGATTAAAGGGTTTCAGCAATTTCAGGGATTCATCAATAGAATATGATCTGATTTGCAAAGATTCATCAATAGAATATGTTCTGATTTACAAAATGATCAGAACTATTGATGAATCCCTGAAATTGCTGAAACCCTTTAATCAATCAAAAACCTGATCAAAACAGAAAAGAAAAAGTTTAAAGTTTTAGATGAATAAATATTTATGATAAATATTTTCTAAAATTAATCAAACTATCCCTAGGAAATTTTAACTTTATTGAGAGAACAAAATATTTAAAATCAAACTGCAGCATTTTTAAGTTATTTAGCACTTCTAAATTTCTAAAGCCCAACCATAAGTCTTTATTGAGTTGTAATGTTGGTAAGTTTGGTGATAAATTAAAACAAATGTTTTTGGATTTTATGAGGTTTTAGTTGGCAATGATTGACAATGGCAGATGGAAAGATTCAAATATAGAAAAAAAGTCTTAAATATTACAGGCTTGTTGTACCACCTTATAGTGGAAAGATATATTGATAATTACTCTTTCTATGCTTTAACTGTATTTCAGAATGGAAATACAACTAATGAAAGTATTCATAAATTTACTTATAGATAAGCAAAATTGTATGGTTATAAATTATAAAATCAGGGTTGCCACCAAATCAGGGAAATCAGGGAAATCAGGGAAATTCAGGGAAATTTAGATACAATCAGGGAAAATCAGGGGGAAATAGTTGATTTTGGAAAAAATCAGGGAAAATCAGGGAACTTTTAATTTTTCTTTAATGATTTGAAATGTTTTCTAATAAAAATTTTCCTTTTCCAGCGTGCCAGGGTTAATGTTTAACATTTTTAAAGAAAATTAATCGCATTGCATTTACATTTGGTCTTTTTTTTAGAATAGTACAAATTTTTAAAATTTAAAATGACAACGTATTTCAAAGAAGAATGGTTGAGTGATCCTTTGTTTGAAAAATGGCTGGTAATAGGCAGTGATAAAAAGTCAGCCAAGTGCAAAATATGCCAAGTTGAATTTAATTTGTCAAATATGGGTAGAAGAGCTGTGATAAGTCACATGAATGGCAAAAAGTGCTTGCACTGTCTATGTCTAAAAAGCAAGCAATTCTTACAGTAGATCAATGTGATAAAAGTTGTGCAGAAATCTATTCTGTTTTAAATGCAGTACAGAATAATTTCTCATTGAATTCGTGTAATGAAAATGGGCTACTTTATCAGAAAATGTTCCCTGATAGCAATACTGCTAAATCTTATGAAATGGGTAGAACAAAACTTGGCTATATAATTAATTTTGGTCTTGGACCTTATTTTCACAGACTTCTAACTGAAAATATAAAAAAATCTCCTTATTATACTGTTTCATTTGATGAAAGCCTGAACGATTCTTTCCAAAATTGTCAATTGTATCTAAATATTTGGTTTTGGAGGAGCGATCTAAATCATGTTGAATCCAGATACTTTGACTCTAAATTTTTAGGTCACCCTACAGCAAAAAATTTACTTGAAAGTATTACTAGGTCTTTGTCAACAATTAATAGCATAAGTCTGACTCAACTAAGCATGGATGGTCCAAATGTGAACTGGTCTCTTCTTAATCTTCTTGAAACGCAGCGCGATCAACAAGAGCTCCCTAAACTTCTTAACATTGGGAGTTGTAACCTTCATGTAATACATGGGGCTCTCAAATCAGGTTTTCAATCTGCTGAATGGAATATAGGGAAGTTAATGAAAGCATCATACAACCTTTTTCATGATTCTCCAGCTAGAAGAGCTGATTATGTAACTGTTACTGAATGTGAGAGTTTTCCTTATGCATTTTGTTCAACACGCTGGGTTGAAGACCAAAAAGTTGCAGATAGACTTTGTTTAATTTGGGAGAATGTTAAAAAAATAACCAAGTATTGGGAGACTCTTCCTAAAAGTATGCAACCAAAATGCAAGAGCTATGACACAGTGTTAGGGGGAACAAAAGATGAGTTAACTTCGACTAAATTGAAGTTTTTTGGTTACATTGCAAGTTTTTTACAGAAAATCTTACTGAGATATCAAACTGATGCCCCAATGATTCCCTTTCTTTTCGAAGATTTGTTCTCAACTGTTAAAAGTTTAATGGGTTTAATTATAAAACAAGATATCCTTAGCAGCATCGTCAATGGCAGGCAACTTCAAAAATTTGATTTCACTAAACAGGAAAACTTTCTACCATTAAAATTAATGACAATTGGATTTGCTGCAGAAAAAGACATTATGGAATTGAGGAGAAAGGATGCGTTATCTGAGGATGTCATCAACAGATTCATGAAAGATTGTCGTCTCATTATCATTAGAATCTTGGAAAAAATATTTGAAAGAAGTTTGAATCGATTTTCTTTTCTGGAAGCAACTGGTTGCATCAGTCCAGCGTCAATTCTTTCTAAACAAAAAGCTGATCTTCTTCATCAGATGAAATCTGTACACATCTAATTCTTTCTTGCTCACATATTACTTCAAATGAATGTGATCAAGCTTTCATACAATTTTCAAAGTTGTTAGAGGAAAGTTCATCTACTCTTTTACCAGCATTTAAAAATTTTCACGCCGGAAATCGTTTAGACAAGTTTTATTTTGAAACCATTAAAGTTGGTGTAGATTACAAGGTTTTGTCAAAAGTTTTGATATTTATTTTTACTTTATGTCATGGGCAAGCATCAATTGAGAGAGGTTTCAGCATTAACAGTAATATGCTCAGTGAAAACATGAAAGAAAAGTCACTTATATCTCGTCGCACTATCAAAGATTTTATGGTGTCAAACAAATTGAAGGCTCACGAAATAGAAATAAACAATGAAATGATAAAGGCTGTTCGTAATGCCTCGTTACAATATAAAAATTATTTGGAGGAAAATAGAAAACTCCAAGCAAAAGAAAAAGAAAATAGCGTGATAATGCTTTTAAATCAGGAAATATTGGAACTTAAGGAAAAGCACAAAGTGTTGAACGAAGTTAATAAAACATACAATGAGGAATTTATTACATTCACCAAGGAAGCTGGCAGACAGCAGGATATGTCTCAAATGAAGCTTCTTCTTACAAAAGGCAATGATCGTAAGCGAAAAAGTGAGGAACACGAAAAAGAAATAAAGATGCTTGAAGAGGCATTAGTTATACTGCATAAGAAAAAAAAAGAAGTCAATATTAAATAATTGTGTTTTTCTAACATAAAATTGGTTGATCTTTATTTCAAACATTTCAGTATTTACCAATATTACTTTTTTAGCTTACTCATTTCGTTTTTGTTAGTTTTTTTAATTATTATAACTTGTTGTATTTACTCTTGATTTTTTAATACATTGTTCGTTATTAAAAACATTTCCAATCTTAATTGTTACCCTAGATAAGTCTGACAGATTTTCAATGCCCATCGAACATATCCGTTTTAAATATACCCTGATTCAGCCCTTGGTGGGAGGGCAATAAGATAGGTCACAAAATCCTGATAAGTCAAACATTTTTAAAAATTCAACGTTTCAAAAATATAAAATATACACCTTCAGAGTTCAAGTTGATGGGATTCTACTGTAGTTTTTATATTTTTTTCAAAGAGCAATTTCATGTGTTGATTGAAGTATTTGATTATTCGTTTTAGTTTTCAAACAAATTGATTGGTTCATTACTTATTGGGGGATTATGGTATCTGTTTTTTTAGAGATAAAATGGAGAAGTTTGGTTTGGAAATTAAGTTTGGGTGTTTGAATGCTGGAAATATCAGGGGGAGATAAGCAAAATTTTAGCGAAAAATCAGGGAGAAAAAAGCAAAATTTTAGCAAAAAATCAGGGAAAATCAGGGAGAAAAAAGCAAAATTTTAGCGAAAAAATCAGGGAAAATCAGGGAATTTCGTTCTTTAATAACGGTGGCAACCCTGAAAATTAGTAACCTCAAATTTTATGTAAAAATAGATGACACATACTTAATTTGCTACTCATTTGAATCAAAATTAATCAAGATTATTTTAAAATACAGACAGATTATGAAGTAATCAGGGGAAAACAGAAAGTTAGATCGAGCATAAAATAATGATAAACTAATGAAAGTATTCATAAATTTACTTGTAGATAAGCAAACTTTAATTCAGAGCTAAAATGAATAAAATCTTGATTAATACATTTTGAAATTCCTTTAATATTTCCCTATAAGTTATGTTAGGAGCGCTAAACAGTATTTTAATCCAGTTATTACCAGTTGCTCCTGGCAATGAATATTTTTTTGAATGATTGCATCTTAATGAAATAGCTGTCATCTTTTGTTAAATATGGAAAATCTGCAGCTTAACAATATTAACACAATAATTAACATCACTAATATAATGAACAAATAAATTAGCTAAAATGAAGTAAAACAGTGAAGTAACATAATTAACAAAGAACATAGTTAATAGGATTTGGACTTAAAGACACACTCACAACAGACACAGCTCACTGTCCTGCTGGATAAAGCTTCTATGAATTACAGAGTTTTCATTCATAAAGGAGTAGTAATCCACTTTCTTTAAACATCAAGGCTTATGAAATTTTCTCATAGATTCAAAAATGCTTTTCCTACCTAAACATAGAATTATGTCTCCTTTTCTTTAATCACATTTTCTTTAATATAACAATGTAGATAGCACCACTCTGGTTATGGTATAAGAATGGGTAAAGCCATGCTGATTTTCTGTTATTGTAGGCGTTGGAATGCACTCACTATATTCATTTCGTTTAATAATAGTATTGACAATAAATATAGTATATAACAAATATTAAATGTTAAAATACTTAAGTCTTAACAATTATAAAAAGAACTGTTGTAATTATAAAACTATAAAATTAAATTATAAAACTCAGAAATTTTTTGCTCATTGCTTTATTTGTCAATGCTTTATTGTTCAATAGTATAATCTATTGTTCAATAGTATAATTTATTGTTCAATAGTATAGTTTAAGGCAAAGTTTTGAACTTTTATTCCAAGTCATACTTTTATTTTAAAAGACTCATTGTTGATCTTATGAAATATATTTAATTGTAATTTTTTAAAATTTCCTACAGGTGCTGTAAAAGTAACTCCTGCTCATGATCATAATGACTACGAGATTGGCAAAAGACATAACCTTCCATTTATAACAATTATTGATGAATCTGGTCTTATTAAAGATGTCGATGATTTTAAGAATGAGTACAAATCATTTATTGTGAGTTTTTTTCTTAATGGTTAATCTACAATACACAGTTGTTAGTTTTAGAACTCTTACAGCTCATGAAGCGTAAAACATTTGTTTGGAATATTTTGTTGGAATATTTTGTTGAAATATTTTTAGCTGATGGAGGTGGCATACCTCAATTTAAAAATAAGTTCATGATTAGAATTTTAAAATATGTGCTAAAACTCAAAATTGTGTCCAGGATTTCAAAGTGAAGGTTTTTTTTTTTTCATTTCTTGAAAATGGAGAAAATTTAAATGAAAAGCAAATAACTGAAAGTTCCTTTGAGTCAACCAAAAAAATCTGAATGAATAATTTTTAAAATCTTTATCTGTCAATTTAGTGAATATGTTAAAGTAAACTCTCCATCAAATTTTGTAATCCTTGGAAAATTCTCTGGCTGGGAATTTGCAACTATATGTGATCTATTCCGACGTGACTTAATGTACTAGAATAGAAAAGGGAAAAAAGAGTTGTAACTCTTGGGAAATTTTTTGAAAGCTCCCAAGAAATGTCTAAATGGTAGAGAAAAGAAAGTGGAAAAAGTAGCTTAAGGATCTTATAAACCACATGTTAAAACAGTTTTTTCTTTTTATAAACTTTGAGCAGAGATTTTAATTTACGACAATGGTGTTGTTTTTCTTTAGTTTTAACTACAATCTGAGTTGGTGTTTTTTTTTTTTTTTTGTGTTCTTTTTACTTAGAAATTATAGTCAGTACATTATTCATTTAGAAAATGAAAAGATTTGTCGCAAGATATGAAGTTTTAAATGCACTAAAATCAATCAACATGTATTTAAAAACTGAAGATAATGCAATGGTTATCCCAATGTGCAGGTAAAGAGTTTTCAGTTCATTAAATGTTTTTCTGTTTATTTTTTTTTTTTATTAGTTTAATGTTACCAATCATTGATTGCCGATTAATTGTAATTAAATAAAGATATATTTTTGCTGTTACTTTATTGAAATGATGAATATTTAGTCGGTCAAAGGATATTGTTGAACCACTTTTAAAACCTCAATGGTATGTAGATTGCAAAGAAATGGCTGGAAAGGCAGTTCAGGTATTTTTTAATATTTGCTGTGATCATTTAAAATTAGCAAGCAAATATAATGTAAAATTAATGTTTGAAAAGCCATGACTTTTGAATATTTTGTGCTCAGTTTATTATTAACTATCAAAAGTGTTTATGGAATATTTAGCTATTTTTGTTTGATTGACTTTTATTTCTAAAACAGCTTGTAGTTAAAGTGGTGCTGAAGTTATTAAAAAATCACTTTTTTTGGTTTGGTTTGGATATTATTCCTTTTTCTTTTGATGGCTTTAGGTCATTTAGTTTTGTTTTTTGTCTCAAACTTTTTGATTTGAGGTATTTAATTGGGTTAAGGTCTAGAGAATTGAGTCATTCAAGAACTTCTTTTTTGTTAGGCTGTAAGGAATGGTGATTTAAAAATTATCCCTCAGATGCATGAAAAAACATGGTACCAATGGATGGAAAACTGCAGGTATATATATTTTTTAAACATGATTATTTAGTCTATTTCACTTAATTTAACAGAATTGCTATATCTATGGTATATTTATGTGGAACACTGGTCAACACAGTTTCTTTCAATTATGTTAATGTCATGTTATGATTTTTTCACACAAATTACAAGTATGTGACTGGTTTTGCCATTTTGGCACTAGTTTTTTAAATAAAATGAATCCCTTAGTGAAAAAAAAAAAAAAAAGTTTACTCTTATACTATATGTTGGTACATGATTCATTAATAACATGAAAATTTAAATAAAATTATTAAAAAATCAGAAATAGTAATAAAAAAATACTACAAAAAAACTTATAGTTATTTTATTCACTATGTAAAGAAAAGTTAATTGAACCTCTTTATGTAATTGCAACTAATTGCTCATTAACTATGTTTGCTGCATGTAAATTCACATTTTCCCTTTGAGACTGTCACACTTATGATGATTTTACTTGGTCAAGCCCATAAAAAAACAGAGCTAGAGTATTGTATCCACTTTGATGTAAGAAGTATTAAAGGGTAATATATAAACTTCAAAATACAAAAAACTAGAGCTTCTTAAAAACTTAGGTTTTTGATGAATTCAGCTCTTAAACACACAAAATTGGAACAAACAATTTTATAAGTGAAGTTTTTTGTCGTTCTGTTTAAAACAAATGTCTTTTTCTAAAAAATTTAAAAGAAGAATTAATGTAAAAAATGATTTCATTTCAATAGTTTAAGGGCTTTACTTGTTGTGTTTGATTATTGTTTTTTTAATAATGTGTTTAAATATTTTCTGGCAAATTATACATGAGAAAAAATATAAAAATACAACAAAAGTTTACACATAAACTTTCAAGACTTCAATTTGGTTTTAATATTTTTATAGAGATTGGTGTATTTCTCGGCAATTATGGTGGGGTCATCGAATACCTGCATATTTTGTCACTATTGAAGGAGAACCTTCTGGTCCTGCCGAATCAAATGAATACTGGGTGAGTGGGCGATCTGAGGAAGAAGCTCTTGAAAAAGCAGTTCAAAGGTTCAATGTATCAAAGGAGAAGATCTGTTTGCAACAAGATGAGGACGTTCTAGATACATGGTTTTCATCTGCACTTTTTCCTTTCTCTGTATTTGGTTGGCCAGAACAAGTAACTATTTTTAATTTTTTTAATGTTTATGGTTATGCAAAATATAGTTAGTAATAATCTTAGTTAACAGCAAGTTTAATGGATATTTCTCAGTTTGAAAAATTACCAGAAAAAATACTCTTTTGTGTATTATTTTAGACGGCTGATCTTAAAACTTTCTATCCCACAACTTTATTGGAAACAGGTCATGATATCTTGTTTTTCTGGGTGGCACGTATGGTTATGTTTGGAACAGAATTAACTGGAGAACTTCCATTTAAAGAAGTAAATATGTTGCTTTTACTGTAACTTACAAAAATTTTGTAATTTTTTTGTTTGTCATGTTATGACTAGTGCTGATTTTATTATCAGGTAGCTTAAAATTTAAGGTATATTTGCATGCTATGGTACGCGATGCCTATGGCCGTAAGATGAGCAAATCATTAGGAAACATCATCGACCCTTTAGATGTCATCACAGGGATATCATTACAGGACTTGATATCTCGACTAGATGAATACAATCTGGATCCAAAGGAACTTGAAAAAGCTAAGAAAGGCCAAAAAGAGATGTTCCCCAATGGGATACCTGAATGTGGAACTGACGCACTACGATTTGCACTCTGTGCATATACAGCACAAGGTTTGGTTTTTGAGTTGTTTATTTAAATGCTCAATTGATCATGTGATAAACCTTTTAACTATGTATTTCCTATGGCTACTCAAGAGATTAGAGGTTGACAAATTATTTTTATGTCTGATATATTGATCTATTCTAAGCATTTAAGTCAACTATTTTAGTCTTAGCCCCATATAAATCCATAAAATGCAGGATAAATGTAGATTTATAGCTGATAGTCTTGTTAAAATATAGATCTTTTTAAAGCATTTGGGATTTTATGATCTTTTTTTTTTTAAGAAAAATACAATCGTTTTTTTTGTTTAAATTTTGCATAAAAAAATACCTATCTTTGTTTACATAAATTATACAATATATTGATAAAAAATTTTAAAAAAATCAAAAGTACCTTTTTTTTTTTAAGTAAATAAAAGTGTCTTCTGAAAAAGAAAAAGTTCAAAAATAAAAATGTGTGTAAATTTTGTGAAGAAAATTTTTCTAGTTAAAAATCGTTTATGTGCAAACATTTTTAAAAGAAAAATACAAAAAAAAAAACACTGCTAATAGCATAATCAATTGTTATGAAGCCGGATTAAGCACAGAAAAAAGTTCATAAAGAAAAGGCATCAGGATAACAGAAACATAAATAATATTTCAAGAACAATCCAAAGACAATATTAAGAAAAGGAAAAAGTTCAAACTATCATATTATTTCAGTTATGTACTTACACTCATAGTTTCTTGAAAATTAAATGAGGAATAAAATACTGACTTCATTAAATTAAAAAGATCTGAGCTTCAGAGAGCTGTTATTATTTTTATATATACAAGTATTTTTCAAATTAACAACAGTATTTTGTTAAATATCATTTTCATTTTTGGCTTCTCTAACATTTTAAATATTAGTTTATAATTAAATAAATTCTTAAAGTAAACTATTAATGTTTTTGGAACTAATTTATGAGTAGTATGCAATCAAGCAAATTATCCAAAAACTTGCACAAGATTTCTGTGTTTATTTAAAGGGTCTAGTCTATGATGGAAATAGGGAAGCTGAAAAAATTTTAAAATTAGTTGGTAAAATCAAGTATTGTTTTAAAAAAAATGCTTTTAAAGTTTGTAGAGAGCTTTGTTACTTTATCAAAAAAAGATTAGATAATGCCCGTGAAAACCAGAAAAAAAAGAATATGAATTTTGTTACATTTTTTTCCAATTATTTTTACTTTTAAAACATTTTAGGTATTTTTTTTTTTTGATTCCCAAGTTTCATTTTTCACATGCAAAACAATGCTTCATAGATTTCATGAGTACCAAACTAGCATATGAACATGATTTGTCATGAAGTATAGAGAAAAACTGATAGAGTTATAACTTTGTTTGGATTGTAGGACGAGATATCAACTTAGATGTGTTGCGTATTCAAGGTTATCGTCATTTCTGTAACAAATTGTGGAATGCCACTAAATTTGCTATGAAAAATTTCACTCCTGAGTTTTCTCCCAAAGAAAATCAATTAGAGGTGTGTACAATGAGATTATTCCACTAAATCTTAATTCAATTTTTAGTCATTCAATTTTTAGTCTTAGTATTTATAAAGTTTTTCTCCTAATTACTTTTGATAGCCTTATGGTTGTGAATCTGCAATGGATAAGTGGATATTAAGTCGACTCGCTGCTGCTGCAAATACATCAAATGAAGGGTTCAAAACTTACGATTTCCCAAAATGCACCACTGCCCTTTACAACTTCTGGCTTTACGATCTGTGTGATCTCTATCTGGTAAAATGACGTTTTTTAAAATCTCTATCTGGTGTTGTTTGAAATCTCTATCTAGTGTTGCTTGAAATCTCTATGGTTGCATTAAAATTTGTGTTTTTCTCTTTGTTTTGACCAAAAGATTTCAGTGACCATTATTTATTAAACTCAAAGTTTTGTTTTGCTTTTAAAGTTAAAGTGCTTTTTTTTTTTTTTTTTTTTATTAACCCCTTTCTGCATACTGTATCATATATGATACAGTTTATAAATTGTGCATTTCTGGATGAATACGCTGAGATTTTTAACAGGAAATGGGATTATTTTAAGCCTACTATATTTAGGTGAGTGTGGGCACCGCACTTAGGTTGTTTTTGCAACTTTTACTTTAACTTTTATTCCTTGTGTTATCAAAATGGCATCCGGCAGCAAATCAACTAATTCTTGTTAGCACATCGTTTTGTCGAGCAAGATTTCTTTTAATCATAAACTCAAAAAAATTTCCAAAGTTTCTTATACATATTGGTAGTCCTCTTGTGTATTTGTTAACTTATTTTTATGAACTGTCATATCTCCATGACTTTTTTTTAACTGTATCAGAAATGATACATTATGCATCTAAGGAAAAAAATTTGTAATTTTATATTTTTGTGACAACAGCGCTGCTGACAAAGACGATAAACTTTTCAAGATCCGCCCTCTTATAAACAAAATAAATGAACAGCTGAACAGTATTCCAATAGAAGAAAGTTTGGGGGTTGATGAGCAGATTGTTCCGTTCAAAGGGAGATATTCAATCAAACAATACAACCCTAAAAAACCGCACAAATGGGGATTTAAAGTTTTTGTCCTGAGTGGTGTCTCTGGCTTCAGCTATAATTTTAAGTTTACTGTGGAGGAGGTGACAACATTTGTCTTGAGAATGAACCAGACCTTGGGGTAAGTAGTAACGTTGTCATGCGTCTTGCCCGAATCTTGCCAGATGACGTTAATCATAAATTGTATGTTGACAATTGGTTCAACAGCATTGGTTTGAATGTTTATATGTTCAAGAGGGGAATTCAAATGGTTGGAGCTGCACGTAGGAACCGTGTTGGAAATTGCCCAGTCTTGTCATATAAGGAAATGAAGCAAAAGGGTTGCGGGACATTTACCGAACATGTTACCAAGGTTGACGGTTGACAAAGTTGATGTATCAATAGTTTCCTGGTTTGATAACAAAGTTGTAACCTTGCTGTCCAATTTTATTGGAAGTAAACCTTCAATCGAAGTTAAAAGATTTTCAAAAAAAGATACGTGCCATATCAACATTTCCTGTCCGGGAATTGTCACTATCTCCAACAAGCACATGGGCGGAGTTGACTTGCTTGATTCTCTACTTGGCTATTACAGGAACAAGATTCGGTCGAAAAAGTGGTATCATTGGATTTTTTTCCACTTGCTTGATGTGTCCGTAATCAATGCCTGGATTCTGTGGCAGAAGCGTAATTCGTTAACTCCACTTGTCAGATTCAAATTGGCGGTAGCAGATTTGTTGTTAATGTACAATGTGTCACTTAAACGAAAAGCCGGTTGTCCATCACTTGCTGACATCACGCCTCGTGTCGGTCCAAAAATTGACATTCCCCATGAAGCGATTCGGTTTGATCAAGTTGGACTTTGGCCCATATTGAATGAAAAGCGGGCTCGTTGCAAATATGACAAGTGTTCCGCCTTGACATATTCATTTTGTGAAAAGTGTGAAACTGTGATGTGTATAAATAAGGACCGCAAGTGTTTTAAAGATTTCCATCATTAAACTTTTTATTTTTAATGATATCTTTATTGAGTGTATATAACTATCAAGCTCATATTCCAAGATAAACACTCTGTTTAACAACAAACATTAGTCTATAATTTCTTCATAAAGTTCCACTACTGCATGATGTATCATATATGATACAAATAAATATTTTGCAATTTATTTACCTTAAAATAGTTTGTTTTTTTTTTTTTGTTTTTTTTTTTTGATGTTAGGCCATTGAATGCTTTTAAAATCATTAGTTTAGTTCAATATAAAAAAGTTATGCAAAAAGGGGTTAAAATGAAAATTTCAAAGCCGTTTTTTTCTGTTGATAAAAACTTTAAAACTTATTTTTTATTTGTAGGAAACATTGAAACCTATTTTTTATGGCAATGATGAAGCTCAGAAAGTTTGTGCTCAAAATGTGTTGTATCCTTTTGATAAAAGTTTGTTTTTTTTCCAATTTAAAAAACTTTCAAACTTAACACGCTTTATGCGCTTTTGTCTTTACTATGCGCTTATTCTTTTTTTAATAAAAAATTAGTTTTTTTCTTATCATTATTTTTTTTTGTTTTTGTTTTAATGGTTTTCTCTGGTGTAAACGTGACGTAGTACATATATGTAGTGTGAAAATCAATTTAGGTTGTTAATTTATTTTTTAACCGACTGTTAGATATAAGTGCTTAGATAATGGTTTGCGTTTGTTAAGTCCGTTTATGCCGTATCTTACTGAGGAATTGTACCAAAGGCTACCTCATCAGAAAGGTTCTCCAGAGTCTGTTTGTGTCGCACCGTACCCAACAGAGGTAAATGTTTTAGTTCAAAGGTAAACGTTTCAAAATTCAAAAATGCTTTTTAATTTAAGATCTTTGTTTTTAGTTACCTTGGACAGATATTGAGATCGAGAATGAAGTTGATAGGATGATGGAAGTCGTGAAGACAATTAGATCAATGAAAGAAGAGTATGTAAATACTAAAGCAAAGCCAATTGGTAACCAATAAAATTTTTTATTAAACTATTTCCTACCTTTCGTTCTAGATAATTGCAATTAAAGTATATTTAACTTCTAAAGGATATGTTTCGATTTCAATAATGACTCTTATCTTAGTGTATCTTAAACCGTACCACGAAGAAACCAATGTTGTGCTTTCAAAACTCAAGGGCGTCATTGCAATTCTATCGAACTCAAACGAGTGAGTTCCATATAATTATTAAATAACAAATGTTTTTTGTTTTTGTTTTTTAATTTTTTTTTCTTAAAGTTTTAAAAAGAACAAAAGAAATAGAGAAGAGTTTTGAAATCTTATAGTGAACCATTACAATTTTTTGTCATAATTGTTGCGTAGTTATCAATGTGGTTGAATGGTTATATTGTTTTAAAAATCAGTCTGGGTAATATAAGCTCTGTAAACTTTTAGAGTTCATATTTTAAATAACGATGAAGAGTCCCCAGGAGGCTGTGCAGTGCAGTTGATCGGAGATCGTTGTGAAGTGCAGTTGCTTTTAAAGGTTTTTCTTTCCGGATTTTTCTTTCTTTTTGTTTTGTTGCTTGAGTATTTAATAGTAAACATTTGATAATAAATATTTGAAAACTTAAAACTTCTTTAAAAATAATTTTTTTTAAAAATATATATTTGGGCTTTTTTTTATTTGTTACTTTAACATGTAGTTTTATGTTCAGGGTATCCTTGATTTTAACATGTAGTTTTATGTTCAGGGTATCCTTGATTTTAACATGTAGTTTTATGTTCAGGGTATCCTTGATTTTAACATGTAGTTTTATGTTAGGGGTATCCTTTATTTTAACATGTAGTTTTATGTTCAGGGTATCCTTGATTTTAAAAAAGAAGTTGAAAAAATGAAAAGTAAACAAGAGAAAACCGAACAACAACTTAAAAAACTAATCGAAAGTATACAAGTTGATGACTATGCGATCAAGGTATATTGTTTCTCAGATCACGAGTGGTTTTAGTTTCTTAGGGTTTAATCTTAAATCATTCTTATGGATTAGCCTTAGATGATTTTTTGAAATTAGATCTAAGATTATTTTGAATGATCATTTGAGAGCGAGGGAAAAATGACGTAAAATGTTAAATTTCGTTCAACTGTCTTAGGTTCCTGAGAAAATTCAGCAGCAAAATACCGAAAAGGTATGCAAGTTATTGCACTTTTTACCGGATTCTTTTTTGGTGCTATCTGTAGGTCTTAGTTACCGACAGTTGATGAATAATTTCCGATTTATTTGCTTTTAGATCGCACAACTGACAGCAGAAATAGAGAAACTAAAAGTTGCTCTTGTTAATTTTACTAAAGAAGTTGGAGCAGAGTAGCTTTATGCACCTGATTTAGTTAGCTAGTTTTTTTTTGAAATTGGGAAAGAAAAATAGACTTATGGTGGGATTATTTTTAATGTCACGTCGATATTTTTTTATTCAATTTTTTTTTTGCTGGTGACAACATACTTTGGAGATAAAACTTCTATCATGGCGTGTGTGAGTATCGATATACTCTTTTTTGTATTAGTAATTTATTGTTGGGGTGTTTTCACAAAAATAACTTTAGCTGTTCTTTTTGATAAAAACTTCGGGTTAGAAAAAGAGGATTTTATGTGGTATATCAAATTATAAACGAAGATAAATTACGCCTTTTTGAGATTGTGGGGAAAAAAGGAGCTTTGAACAATGTTAATATTGTTACTAAGTTATTGATGACTATTTTCTACCTATGAAGCCTATGGACTAATAATTCCTTGTGAACATTGAGCATGGAGCTTGATCTATATATAAATTTTACTGCCTTATTATTGCATACAGGTGGGCGCAAAAGAAACGGAGGGGTTTGAGGAATCTACTATCTTTTACATTTAAAGTTGATTTTATTATTCTGTTTTAAATTAATGTGTAAAATATGAAAATTTTATCTCAGCGCGATAAAGAAGATCTTTTTAGTGGTTTTCATTTTGAGCTTCGTTGTGCTCTTTTTAAAGCATTTTCTAAAACTTAATCTAAATTATTGAGTTTAAGTATGGACTCGGGTTTTTTCATGCAAACACTTTTTTAAAATATTTCTAAAGAAAAAATGTGGTACAGCTAAATCTGGAGGAGCGTGATGGCCAGTTAAAGTTACCCCTTGAAATTATGCGTTCATCAAAAACATTCCGTCACAATACCATTGTTTCTCTTGATGCATGGCTCCATCTTGTTTTAACAATTGCTGTGGGTGGTTTATCAGAGACAGTCTCAAAAAATTATCGAATGCTTGATAACGAGCACATTTTGTAATAACTGCAACACCCGCTTCATTCTCAAAAACATAAGGACCGATTATTCTTTCAGACAATACTTCATACTAAATCGTACACTTTTTAGGGTACAATTGACGCACAAGAGTTCCTGGGATTCTCAGCTCTCCATGTTCTACAGTTTTGTTTATTGACAGCCGTTTAATAAAAAAATGTGTTTCATCGCATACGATGTTGCATAGAATATAAGGATTTTCTTCGGCTTTTCCCTGAAAAGTAATCGGTTCTGTAATTTTGATAATGGTATTAAATAATATTAGATATTTACTATATTGAAATTTCCAAGTTTAGCCGCTGCCAGTAATTTGTTGCTTTTAATCTTTTGACAAGTTGTAAGTAGTTAAGAAAAAGTTGCAGCGTAGCTAAAATTTGTTGCGTATAATAAAGTTGCGCTGAACGTCTACGTGCTAAAAATGCTGGATTATCCTGTATACTCTCTTGTATACCGTTGCACACTTTCTTCATTCTGAGCAGTTTTTGGCCTTTTAGTTCGAGGGGAATCATCAAGCGAGTGTTGTCGAAAACGTACAATTAATGGGTGATTTACAATAGTTCGATAATTTTTATTCATTGTTCCACAGTTGCATCTGCTCGCTTTAATTTTAATGTTTTATCTACACTATTCTATAAGAAACTAGTTAAAATAAAATTCTCCAAGTTTTAAATTAAAAAAGTTAATTAAAAATTAGATTTAATTACGTTAATGTAAGAATTTATACATACATATATATATATATATATATATATATATATATATATATATATATATATATATATATAGTATTGTAGAAATATTATAATATTTCCAGTAAGAGTGCTCAATACAGCGTAGTATAAGTAGAGCGAATATATTATTATTATTATTATTATTATTATTATTATTATTATTATTATTACTATTATCATTATTATTATTGTTATTATTATTATTGTTGTTATTATTGTTGTTGTTGTTGTTGTTAGTATTATTAGGGAGTTTTGTCACGTGACATTTTATCGCGGAAAAAAATATACCGAACGTTTTTGAAAAACTTCGTCCAAAAAACGCAACAAATGATTTTATGTAGGTGTCGAAGAATGAAAACCCACCCATGAAAATAAATAGTATATATGTATATACAGATGTTATTTTTTTTAGAAAAGGTTGCACTACAATAATTTTTTGGAAACATCGTTTTGCTTTAGAATTGATAAAGTTATTTAACTTTAAATGTTTCAGTTTTGTTTATATACAAGTAAATTAAGCTAATTCTTTCGTCCCCACATAAAAATAGATTCTGCAACTATTTATTTATTATGTCAATCAGTTTGTTTGTTTGTTTTTGGCGGTCTAATAGGGTGGGTTTTTTGTTTTCTAAGTGGAAATTTTATAAATTTCCCCCGTCTTTAGATATTTATTGTTAACGCAACTTTTTACGCAAGAAAAAAAAAATAAAGTTTTTTTTTTTCGCCAAAAGTTTAACGAGAAACTTTAAGGAAATATTTCATAAAATGTATATGAATTGAAAATATTAAAACACGAATATCTTTGGAACTAAATAAGCTACAGAAGTGGTTGAAACCATTTTGAAAATAAAATATATTAAGGAATCCAATGCATTTTAAATAAAAAAGATTTACATCGGCTATAAAAATTGCCTAAGCTCCCTAGTAAAAAAAACGTAACGACAAAAAATGCGAAAAAAGTGCTATGGAGTGTCTGCTATGATGGTATTAAAGTTTTTTTGTTAAAAATTTATTTTCATGGCGGCACTTTGATGTCAGCTTGTTTCGTTTATTGACCAAACTCAGTTTTAACGTAATGATGTGGATAATGATGACGATGATAATAGTGATGACGTAATGATGTTGACTTTTCGGTCAAGTACAAATTACAGTATTTGCCACCAGGTTTAAATGATTCTGCGTGATTGAGGATGTTCCATGTAAGGATGGGTTCTAAACCTTTATTTTTGCACTCCCATACAAATTTAGAAAGTGGAGTTTGCCTTACTTTCATAACGAAAAGAATTCCTATCTTTATACCATCTATTTTTGAAGATTTCCTCAGTAAGTCCAATATAATGTTACTCAAATCCCAAAAAATTTCCGAAATGTAAAAAAAGTTTTTATTGGGAAATAATTATCTTTTGAAAATCTTGACCTCGTTGTTGTAATCGAGGCCACAATCAGAGGTACAATTTTCCAGCCCACTCCGTTTACTGAAATAAAATCAAACATTGAAATCATGTACAAAGGATTTATTTAAAATGTTTAAAGCAATACTGCTTACATCAGAAAAACCATTTTCTTGTCTATGAAGCAGAAAATCCGCTCTGACTTTTTTTGTATCTTTATGTTCTGACATCTTGCTATTCTTTGTGTTTAATTTTCTATTTTAAAATTTTTCTCTTATGATTTTTTACTGTACGTACTTTCTTAAATGACAAAAAAAAAAAAAAAAAATCTCTCTTCTAATTTACACGAGACTAAAATTCAACTCGGTAACTATTGGCTCAAATTGGTAAAATATCATCAATTTTGGAATAGCCGACGTTTTACCAATTACTAGTTACCGACCGGAGTAGCAAGCAGCTTGAGAAAGAAAAAGAACTTTATCTTTATAAATATATTTCGCCAATTAGTTTTAATAAATGACAAAAAATTATTTCTCGGTTTCAACACCGAACAAAAAAGTTAATAGTTAACAATAACATAATATCTACAAAACATTTGTTTAACCAAAATTATACAGACTTTGACCAGCAATTACAAAATTAAACAAAAACACTGCAAGGTCCCAACGGCTAATGAAAGCAGTTTTTTTGTATATTGAAAGAAAACCCAAATGAACAAATAGAGAGAAGATACCGGTATAATCACAAGTGTGAAGTTTTAAAAAAATAATAGATTCGTTTTCTATACCGAGAATTCCAATAAATATCATCAAAATTACCAAACCAAACGTACTTTGGGAAGCTGGTGAAGTTTTATTTCATGAACCTAATTTTTCTTGTTTTATTTTTTCTTTTTTAAAAACTGCACTTCATCTTCTAAAATTGGTTTTTGAGGTATAGAGCTGCGCTTCTTCTCAGAAAGAACAGGAATTTGATCAATGAACTTTGATAACGCATCTATAACTTCTCTCTGGTCAACTTGACCAACTGTCTCTTTTGTGAATGAGTCTTCATCTTCATTTGTGGACGAACCCAACGGGAAGGAAAATAAGTTTGACTTTTTTGGTGTGATTACTTCTTCTGATGGAATAATTTCAACTAATTCTGTAAACGATCGATGAATGCCTCGTTCACACTTCGGCCCAACAAAATGGACTGGACATTTGCAAGTGTTTCCACCGGTACAAAACCCACCATTTAAGCAAGGTTCGTCGCAGTCTATAAACAAAACCGAAAAAAAGTAAACTTGTCTTCATAACACAAATTCTGTGGCGTTTTAGAATGAGATTTTAGATTAAAAGTTGCTTCATTTTATCCATGATTATAATTTTTTACCTTTTCCTGTTAGTTCAAACGGTTTTCCAATATTTTGTTCTTTTGGGAAAAAAACAATCTTAGGTCTTTGATTTTCTTTAACTCCTAATCTGGTGATTGGTATTCGTCCTAGTTCAAGTTCTAATTGATCAATGTCGTGTTCACGCGGAGGGTAATCAATATCTGGTAATGGTAACGGTTGCCGAAGCGGTTTTGTAACATGAAGTTGAACTAAATCAATATTTTATCACAAAATATAAATAAAAAACACATCTTCTCTTACAGATTTTTTATTCTTATTTTTTCGATCCACTGCAACCAAAACCTTTGTTTGTTTTTTTAAAAAATTGTAAGTTGATGTAAAACTATGGTTACGTAATTTAAATTGATATATAACAAACAAATAAAAGAATTTAATAAACCTTTTGGGATTTTAACTGGTCGTTGTGTTGATTTTTCAAGTTGTCTCATCATCATTGAGACAATTTGGTTGATGGGCCAAGGAAGACCTGGCATCGGTTTACCATCTTCTATATCTTTTGCAGCCGCTGAATCTGGAGGAGGCAAGGGTAAAAATATTTCCTTTAACACTTTGGGTTTTCTTCTTTCCAAAGGAAAATTAAAAGGTTTTCTCTGCTTTATACTGCTAAACATTGTGAAAGAAGGCTGGTTATTAAGTATCTCAGGACCTTCCATGATGTTAATAGGTAAGGGGCGGTTAAAAAAAAAAGGCTCTTTGACCAACTTAAATGTTGGCTTTTTGATGATTTCAATAACTCTTGGAGAACCAAAAAACGGGCTGTGCTGTTGCAATGGAGTAAGTGGGCCAGCAAAATTCACAAACGATTCTTTCGCTTTTTTTTCTATATAAAATAAAGGAGGATAGAGTAAACAAGTTTTTTAATTTTTCATTTTCATTTTTATTACTGATTAAAGTTTAACTACCTATTAATTTCTTTTCAATTTTTTTCAGTTCGTTTTCCATGTCATTCAAAGAAACAGCCAGTTCTCCAACTCTGTTTTTGACATCTGAAACTTCACCACTTAATGTTTCTAATCCTCTAGAATTTGCTTGAACTCTTTCAAGTAATTCTTTATTTATTTCATTGGCTGGTTGAATAGGTAACATTGTTACAGAAGATGGTAAATGAGGATCTTCTTCCTCCTCATCCTCTTCACTTTCTTCTTCGGTATCATCTTTATTATTGTCTTCGTTTACCGGCCGATCAAAATCAGGAGCATTTACTGGCCGATCATGATCAGGAGCATTAACTACCGGCTGTGGTATTTCTGGGTTATTTTTAAATGGTTCGTTTTGAACCGGCTCCATATCAATGTTTGTACCTTTGGGAAGAGTAGGGGTAGCTGCTACATAAAAAAAAATATATTTTTAAAATAAATTATAATTTTAATTGTTAACTATTTCATTATTTTCTTCTTTAGTTTTTTTTTTTTTTTTCAGCAACAGTTTTGCGAACAAAATCAAAAATCTCTAAAAGGTGTAAAAAATCTCATGTAAGAACTAACCTACTGATAGAACAGTACTATTTTTATCTGAAACGAAGTCATCATTATCGTCAGGGTCATCTTGCTCTTGATCAACAATTTCGCTACTTGGTGCATTGAAGGAGTTTTGATTATTTGGAAAATCTTTATCATTTTCATTCAAATGTTTTTGGACAGCAGCATTTTCAGCTTTTAAAGATTTTTGCTTATCCTGCTTGCTGTTTGAATTTAGTATACTTACCCCAAAATTGTCTGGAAATGGACTGGATACAATTGGATGTTGCGGCAGAAACGGAGGAAAAGCATTAGCAGGTGTAAGATTTTGGTCTTTATTGCTTGGTGGGTTTGATGCTTCCATATTATTTCCTTATAAAGCAGAGGAATTTCTTTAAATAAACGTCATAAATTTAAAAAATTTGCATTTGCATTGTGTGTTTATCGAAGCATAATGACTCACGAGATTAAGAGATCATAACTTAACCGAACAATAAGTCAAAAACTCTTAACTATCTGATAGCTAGTTAGTTTTAAATATTCTTATACTAAAATTTAAAAAATTAACGAACTAAAAGACAATTCGACGACATTAAACAATAGGGAAAAAACCGACATAAAAGCCAGACAAATATTTAATCTCACGGTTCAGCTACGCACTAAAAATTTGACAAGCCACTTTATGCTGAACGCATTTACTGTATTATACAATATGAATTGTAAATTTTACAAAAAAATATCATAGGAACCTCATCGAAAACTGTATATCAGACCTCTATGTTGGTCGATTCCCTTTTTTCAATTTGATGCAAATAATGCTAGACCTAACTGAGACTTCAAAAAATAATTAAAGCGTAAAGAAATATTCACAACTCACCGATGGCATCGAAAGGATTCAACGTGAATATTGGTACTTTAAAAGAAAAGGAAAAGGTTCGCGTTACATTTTTATTAATGTTTCTATGTTCGAAAACTTTATAATAAAAGTTAATTTTTCCGTAAAGATCTTACTAGTTCCAAAGCCAGCTTTCAGTTTTTCGTCATTATTTGATTTACCACCATTTAAATCATAAACCACTGAGAATGTGTTTTTGTTACTCGCTGATTTTTTTGTTCCAAACGATTTTTTGTCTGCCTTCCATGAATCAGCGTATCCTTTAATGGTGTACTTTTTCGGCGCTTTTTTGTGGAGTTTTGATTTTTTATTTTGCCTATCTTCTTCGATATTCTTTTCAAAGCTCTGATTCGTAGTAAGCATATTTGTCTAGTTTACAACAATAATTCAACATATTATAAAAATTTGTAACATCTATAAAAAGTTTGACATACTTTCTAAAAAGTAACCCAGTTTACTACTTTTACATTATATTAAATTATTATTATTATTATATTATTTTTATATTATTATCTTTTAACTTCTTTTTTATATTTTTATCTTTCAACTTCTTTTTTAATCTCCTGTTTCCGCTGTGCATCCAAAATTTCCAATCTAGATGAACCTACGAAATTTATTTTCCCATAAAAAAGTTGTGTATTTGCATATTAGAATGAACATACTTCCCGGATTTTCCGGATAACATAGTCACTATCATACATATGTATGGGTTACAAAAAAATTTATTTGAAGCCTCTTTCTACGTTAAAAATTTAAATTTAGAGAATTGGCCAAACGTTCTAAGATAAAGAGCCGCATGTTCATCCTACGCTAATTAAAATGGAATAAATTTTACTCATACTTTGGCGTGGGCAATATTGCTTCGTTTGATATCTGCAGTGGCTTCTTCAAATGTCATCGGTGTAACGACTCGGTTTTGAACTTGATTTGAGGAACTCCTTGCGGTCAGTATGTTTTCTAACGCCTTTGATATTGGCCCTTGATAAAGAATAATTTTCGGAAATTGTGATTTTTTAGACTTGCTAAACTTTCGTTTTTTTGTGTGTTTCTTTTTATGCATCTTCTTTTTCTGAACTTTACCAATGCCCGTTAAATTATGCTTCCTTATGGAATCGTCCACATTACTTTCGGTCGCAGCTTGTTGGAAATTCAATACGCCTGCTTTCTCCGGTCTCACGACTTCTGTTTCATCTCCTTTTAGTTTAGTGAAGTTGCTAGTTGTCGACGCATTACCTTGCACAACAACAGATATTGTTTCCATCGGACCAATTGGTGATGCTTTTACAAAGGAGGAGAGCTTGTTCGCTAAAAAATTTTAAAAACTGTTTTCACTGAAACAGCTTTAAACAAAAAAAAACCCTGTTGTTTATTATTATTTTATTTAAAAATAAAAAAATGCAAATGCAATTTTAAAATAACCTACCACCTCTATCTCTACTCCAAAAAGAAAAAAAGAAAAAAAAACAGAAGTAATAGTTATAATAAAAAAAAAAACTCACAAACTAACTTTTTTTTAAAAGGTCAGCGTCCTTAGAAATAGAAGTCTGAAGCATTTTTCCAAAATGATTTGTTATTTTATTACTCGTATGACTGGCCAGCTTGGTCGCAATTGTCTGCATTACTTGACGTGCGCCTGAAAAACATGAAAATAAAAAAAGTTCAATTGAAAAATTTTTTAATCAAATAGGGAATACGTGAGGATAGCTCGATAACACGATTTTATGTCTCAGTCTCGGTCTGCAAACACAAATTTTTTCTATTTTTGTAAGGGAAAATACACATGAAGAAGGCTTAAGTAATCTTCCAATCTTTTAAGCGCGGTCAAAATTTTCCACTACGAAACAGGGCACAAGCAAAATAATGTAGTGTAACAGTCCGGATCTGATTAAATTCGCGTATCGGTAAAACAATTTTATCCTGCAACTCAAAAGCAAATCAACAATCTATAAAAAGCAACACAAAAGCAAGCGTTTAACGTCGTCAGTCTGTCCTTAATAAGTTTTCTATGTTAAAAAAAAAACAAATTTACATAATTTGCAAAACTATAATACCCATTTATGTAATTAGGCTATTATAATTAAAAACCGAATAAACAAGTTGCGTATTTTAAAAGTTAGTAAGAAGGGAAGTAAATGTTCTTCAACAATGCCAAGGCAAAAAAGAAGCGTACTGTCTTTTAAATTTAAGTCGAATAAACGTGTGGAACTGTGTGGAACTTGTCAAATGGTAATTTAATGTCGTCAATAAAAACTAACCAGAATGCGCCATTATGTTTTCACTTCCAACATCAAACACTGACTCTCCTACGGAAAAGAAAGTATTCGCTAAAATCTCACATTTTAAAGACAGTACTCTTCTCATTTTCTTGGTCACGTGTTTTACCAAACCTCTCCACAGAGTCATCATTTTGTTTAAATGTGTAAAAGTTCTGCAAGCATAAGTGTTGCGGTTTTTTGACCCAGTCGAGAGGTTTGGGCAGACCAATCAGATGAGAATTGGAGTACCTCTGTGACGCCAGTACTGCCATATGTTACGCACCATTGGTAACCACTTTGCGCTTAACTTGTGCGCCTTCTTATGAGATCGTTTAATCCGAATACCTATTAATGCACATGAATCTAATATTCTGCAAATAGCTTATACAGCATAAAATCTGTTGAATTGCAAAAGGAGCTTCGATGGTGAAGGAGACAAATAAAACGGAGACAAAATAACATTTGATTAAAGTTCATATAACTAATAGGATAAAATAAACGTATAAACAAGTACTCACCAAATACAAATCCTTTATTCACTTACTACTCTCTTTTTGTTAAAAACTATCATTAACATTTTTAAAATATTAATAAATAAAAAAAATTTATGGACTTGCTAATGATATTTTCATGCGCTTTTTATATTAAATAAGTTGCTGAAAAACCTTCTATTTTGTTTTATTACGATCAATAAGAAAATACTTTTGCAATATACAGACCTGAACGTAAACTCTTGTTAATCTCGTCATTGGTTGCGTTCGCTAAAAAACATATAGCTCGTAAACAAAAAAAACATATAGCTCGTAAACAAAAAAAACATATAGCTCGTAAACAAAAAAACATATAGCTTGTAAACAAAAAAACATATAGCTCGTAAACAAAAAAACATATAGCTCGTAAACAAAAAAACATATAGCTTGTAAACAAAAAAAACCTCATGAAGATTGAAATTTTCATGAAATTTTTGTCAGCTACTGTTTAAGGTTTGATTTACATTACGACGTACCTTTTTTTTTCGTCAGAATGGCATTATCGTCATTTCCTGATCCAGACTCGTCCTCTTCAGTATAATGAGCATAGCTTCCTATAAGTCCGTATATGATGCATAAACATACTATCAGTTTTTTCATTTTTGATTCTAAATCCAAAGGTTTAAAAACTCGTCATCTTATTCTTGTTAAAAGAAAGATTTCTTTAAACTAGTTTAAAACAATTTAAAATTAAATTGATAAACAACAAAGTTATGATTTGAACAAAAAAAAAAAATTCCCTTCTGAAAAGCAGATTTTAGCTTATTTAATAAAATTTAAATATCTTTTTAAAAAAATTGCAGTTGTTGGTGCAGAATAATTGCAGTTGTTGGTGCAGAATAATTGCAGTTCTTGATGAAGATTTGCTGCTTCCAGTGCTACCCGCTACACACACTACTATGCTAATTAATTGGCAAGAATTATTCCATAAAAAAAGTGATTAATACCAATTGCTTTTTTTTGCAGAAAAACATTATCGAAGGATTCTCCTAATTTATAATTATTTGGTGTCAATCAGCTTGTGGCAATTAAAAAGAATTCGAGCTCCATTTTAGTAATGACCTTCGCTAATAATTAACATAATGAGTTCGGAGTGATTTTTCAATTTGTGCATTATATGAAAACAAAATCAAATTATAATTTTCCTTTGGTACTTCAGCACAAACAAATGAAACACGCGGAGTGTTTGTTTGCAGTTGAGTGCGCACGTTAATTTTCAGTGATTTTTTCAGAAAGGTTCCTGCTGCGCATGAGCTGTGAGGTGCACAGTAGAACGCCTTAGTGCACAAGAAACTATGAAACGAAATCTGTTCAAAACAAAAACTAAATGCGGAATGATTTTTTTCAGTGAAAATTACAAATTTTTTAACTTTGTTTTAACTGATGAATTTTAGTGCGAAGTGCGCCTTAAAAATGTAAAGACAAACGAAAATAAAGAAGTTTTATCAAAGTTAAAAAAAACAGCCTGGAACTAGGAAAGAAGTTAGTTAAGTTATAATAGTTTTTTTTTTGTCGTATTTGGGGAATGAAGTTAACAAGACAATATCAGCATTTTCTTCGGTCTCATTTCAGTAAAAACTTTATTACGGTAAACTATCGTAGTTCCTTGCCGCAATTTAATATAAAAAGTTAACTTTTTTAAGCATGCGATTGCAATGGTGATGCACTGCGCATGGATTTGTAGATTTAATGTCCGGTTGAGTCAAAAAATTATTCCCAACGCATCTTTAGTTCCTGTGTTTTGAATTGTTTGGAAGTTCGACTTAAACGTCTAAACAAAAAGCGCTCAAATATTTTGTGTAAGACTGATGCAGAATTAAATATCCAGACTTCAAGTTTTAAAAACTAATTTGGAAGAAGCACTTTTTTTTACGCTTGATATCGATGCGAACATTCAGGTGTGTGATTTGGCTGCATCCAAAAACAACTTAATTATTAAGTTTACTAAAGCCTCAGAATTTGTTGATAAATAAACTTATGAGTTGCCTTTAACAAAATGGTTGTTACGTTGATTATCAAAAGACTTATAACTATAACGCTGCTCAGCAAAATGTTCCTTTTTTTAATTTTCTTATTTTATTAAGCTGATTTCAATTGCGCTCAGAACTTTGTCACCGCGTTTGTTTATAGAGAAAATTGATGCTCTTTGCATCTTTGTAGAAAACGACTTATTACATCAAATTTTATACTTAATAAATACATTTTAAACATTTGTTTAAATGCTGCAGCAGCAACCAAACCAGTCAACGTTTCCCTCCACCACGTCTTTTCATCGCAGATATTTCCTGATAAACTCGTTTCGCTCTTTTCTCTGCTTGATTTTGTTGATGATGGAAATATCAATCTCTCACAATCTCTCACAAGCTCTCACAAGCTCTCACAACCTCTTTAACATGAAAGCCAACAAAAATCTTTCCTGATCTCTTAGATTTTGCTTTCAATAAAAAAAAACTTTTGTCGAAATAATTGCTTTTAAAAAGCTTTTCATGCTACCCAACGTCATACACTTTGGATCAACTGACGGCTGATGAGTTTTATTGACCAGGAACAGAAACATAACAATAACTTTTCGATTGCAAGAAGCTCTTGCAACACACTTTCAGTCACAGAGAAAGTAACAGTATTTTGTGCATCCAACTGGTACGTCAGTAGTGTATCCACTTTTGAATTCCCTTTTTAAGTTCATTTTTTAAACTTCTCCTAAAAAAAAAGCTTCATGTTTTCGTAAGTTTTTTATACGAGTGAGCAATCTGACTTATATTTAGCTGTTTCAAGGGTATCTTCTTGTTCCAGGAACGGAAATTTTTTTTATTAATTGTTTTTTAGCACGGTAAAGTTTTTCTTTTGAAAAAAATCTGATCAATGCTCTTTCTTCATGATGACAAAGGTTGATTAAGTTATTTAACGCTTGAGTTTTTCAGTTTTATCAAAACTTTATCTTTCTTCATCTATTTTTATTTTTTTTCTTGTTAGACTTGCTGCACCTGTTTTGTTAAATCAAGAGAAATCTTCAAATTGCATGAAAAGTTGTAATAACAAAAATTATTTTATTGCATTAACCAAAACCTGAAACCTGACTGTAAAAAGACTCGAACAGTGTGCTTTCTAGAAAAATCCAGGCTTGTGGAATTAGGTGCTGTGAAATTTTCCGAAATCATATTTTCCGATAATCACATGTATTAAAACTAAAAGAAATAAAAAATATTCATCAAAATCTTTAAACTTTAATCTGAAAGCAAAAGCAAAAAGGTTTTGTTAAATCTAATACCAAAATTCTATCAGCAAAAATTTCTATAAACATGATTTTTGCATAGTTTTATTAAGGATTAGCAAAGTTGGCTTTCTGTTGTGAAGAAATCTTCAAAATACAAAGTTAGCTTTGAAGGAAACAAAAAGTTCCTGTGGAAATTTGGTTCGTCATTTTGAGAATAAATCCACTGCGATTTCCACGGCAGTCAACATCCTGCTTAGCTTTTCAACCTCCTCAGTGGCCTTAAGTTCTAAAAAAATGCAACAAAGAATGAAATTGTAACTTATAAGTTTATAGCAAATTTTAAAAATAATTTTAATAGTTATCATAAAATATCAATAGGTATCAAAAACCTATGAAAATAAAAAAAGTGTGTAAGACAGAGCAGTCAACCAAAAAACAATTTATGCATTTAAAATAAATAAAACATTATTTTGCAAAAATTATTATAAAATATCAATGGGTATCAAAAACCCATGAAAATAAATAGAGTACTTAAGACAGAGCAGCACCAAAAAACAATTTATGGATTTAAAATAAATAAAACATTATTTTTCAACGTATCTACCTGGGGTTTTCCCGATCCCGGAACCCGGGTTTTCTGAACCCGAGTCTCGAATTTGAGAAGTCTGAAACTAGGGCTTGGCACCAGAGGCAAGATATTTAAATGCATTATTATGCAATCAAAATTATTTTAAAAAAATTCTCCCCTGTCTAAAATAATACGACGAAGATTTTTTGTGGCACTATTTTTTTCAGGGCTAGTTTTTTTGCAGATTTAGTTTTTAACGGCACCAATTCGTCACCATTTCAGTCTTGAGTGGCGCCAGTAAGCTGTAGTGCCAGTCTGAGTCTGTTATTCCATCAACTCTTTATTTCGTTATAACGAAATGAAATTAATTGAAGATTTCAAATAAAGGTTGAATGTAGAATGTGAGGGCGCTAATCGACTTTCTCCCCCCCCCCCCTAAATTTATGATTGATTCTGATAGAGAATTTCATGCTGATTAAGAATCGTATAAAAACATGGGTTTAAAAATCAATGGAAAGTGCTCTAATTTGAAGTTGAAAGTACAAAATTATACGACAAATCCCTAATATTCGCCATCTTGAATAGTGATTTTTTTTGTCTAAAAGTTATCATTTCAATGTATCCACGGCCTTGTTTTTATTTTATCATAATGAAGACTTCGAATAAAAGAACGTGAGAATTCATTCGCTTTAAAATTATCACGCCATTATGCTTTAACTAGGACTCTTACTTTGTTGTCTAGAATATCTTTTAAAGTTTTTATGGAATAAGTTGAAAAATTCTGTTATTGATTATGTACTATAATGAATTTTAAAACAATTAGAATTGTTTATTAACAAAGTATATATATTTAAAACTATAAACTTTTTTTTTTAACACTTCAAGTTTACCTTCCGTAAAAATTTATTTTCATTTTGTCCGTCATACGAAAAGGGAATGTTTCAAAATAATTATTCTGTTTCTTCATTTATCAACATGTCATAGCTCTTCAAAAACCAACAAACAAACGCAATAGCCCTGTTGTCAAGGATCTTGCTAATTAAAAACGGCTACTTTCATAGCCACACAATTTCATTAAGAAAATTTTTTGCAAAAAAGATGAAAGAATTCCATTTTTATTATTCAATGAAAGTTCATCTTTACTAATACTTTTTACTTAAAAACAACGAAGCAAATTTTTATTTAAAAAAAAGTCCTAAATTCTTTTATAAAAATAAAATTTTCAAGAAAGAATCACGTTTCACAAGAGTAAGATATCTTATACTCGTTTGTAAATCTAATTACACTCGAAAGAACTTTCGCGCCTACAATAATTCAAAAAAACATTTTTTTATAATAAAAACTGCCAATGTTTTGCTTTTGAGAACAAAATCAGCCGTAAAATAAGTTTATTCAAGATGGCGAAATTAGGGATTTGTCGTATAATTTTGTACTTTCAACTTCAAATTAGAGCACTTTCCATTGATTTTGAGACCCATGTTTTTATGCGATTCTTAATCAGCATAAAATTTTCTATCAGAATCAATCATAAAATTAGGGGAGGGGGGGGAGAAAGTCGAGTAGCGCCGAATGTGAGAATGTAGACAAATTGATGAATAATTGTTATCGTATTGTTTGAGGGTTATATTTTGTGAATTTTAAATGTGATAAAAAAATTATAAACTAAATTTCAAAAATTCTTCTATTAGGAAACAAAACTGTTAAATTCTTTTTTAAAATTTATTACAAAAGTGCATGACTTGGATTATAATTTATTCTCTAACAAACCAAAAAACGGCTATTTTCATACCCACAAGAAATTGCGCAAGATAAACATATTTTAACGACTTTTTTAACGTAAAAACCATGTTATTAATATCGCGCAAAATCGGACTATCTGCTATCTCCGCCAAAAACAAAATTGGCATATCTGCAATCTCCGCGTAAAACAAAATTGGACTATCTGCATTTTTGCCAGATACATTTTTGGACTATCTGCGTTTTTCGGGTGCATAAATTTTTGGTGGTGTTTCTTTAAATATTTGAAGTTTTTTATAAAATTCTACAATTTTTTAAATAGCGATTATTTAAACATTTATTAATAGCGACAAAACCTTGATCATAACTTGATTAAGTTTGTGAGTAATCAAGTAGTTTTAGTTAAGATAAATATGTTAAAAATAACTTATGTTATTGTTAATAATAATATAGCATATGTAACAAAACATTGTTATGTTACATACTAATTGCTAAATTCATCATACATACTTTGTCAATTTTATTTAGCCTTGTTGTTGTGACTAATAAGTTTAGATCAAATTAAATTCTTGTTATGTTATGTTGCAATGTTGCTAAGTGGTCTTTATACACAAGATCTGCATATAAATATATACAGGATGTCTGCGAAATCAGGGAAATGCCAGGGAATTCGGATATCTTCAAAAAAATCAGGGGATTATCAGAGAAATTAGGTTAAATTTTAAAAAAATCAGGAAAGATGAGTCTTTATCAAACTTATATAACTTAAATAAGTTGTATATAGTTCACGTAATCTAAAAGTTTATTTGGCAGATAGTTTTATGAACTTCTCTTGATATATTTAATGTGGGTTGTATTATTGTTTATATTTTTGCAGTTGAAGAGCATTTTTCTAAACGAGAAATAGGTAAATATTAGGGAAAAGCTAGGGAAATCCAACTTATAATATTGGCAGACACCCTGTGTGTATATATATATATATATATATATATATATATATATATATATATATATATATATATATATATATATATATATATATATATATATAAACTATGTTAGTGTATTCTATAAATAGAGTGCTCAATGGTCTTAAAGAGCAGAGCAGTAATAATTTTTTCTTCCACAACTTGTTTCACCATCAATAAGTAATCAGGAAGGTTAACAAATTAATCATTAGTTAACATGTTATATATTAACCTTATATATTTATAAACTTATCTTTCACCATCACTAGGTTCATCAGACTTCCTGATGAACCTACTGATGGTAAAACAAGCTGTCAAAGAAAAAATTAGATAAGTATTTTTGCTAATTATATATATATATATATATATATATATATATATATATATATATATATATATATATATATATACACACACATATCACAATAATTTTGTGTATATATAAATATATGTATGTATATATATATACTATACGTGTATATATAAATATATGTATGTATATATATGTATATATATATATACATACATATATTTATATATACATATATATATATAAATATATATATATATATATATATATATATATATATATATATATATATATATATATATATATGTATACATATATTTATATATACACGTATACACACACACACACACACACACACACACACACACACACACACACACACACACATATATATATATATATTGTAACCTTGATCATAACTAACAAAATTATTGTTATTAAGCTATTTTTGTTCATTAAGCAATCAAACTATGTGGAGTTTTCTTTGTTGTCTACTTAAAACCATTCTTTTTTGGAGATGCCACTTAACTGAACACAAACTAGTTAAAAACTCATGCCTGAGTATTAAACATTATGGTTTCCAACTTTTCTTAAACTTGGTTTATCAATAATTAGGATCAAAATCAAACTGAACCTAAGGTTCAGTTGGATTTGAGCTCTAAACCATTAAACATTGGTTTAATCAGATGTCACCTCAACTGCAGTGATGATCAAACAATTTTGGTCCAATTATATTTGATAATTTTTACATATCCAAGACTTTGGGATGTAATGATATATAAAAAAGGGTTGTAATTTTTTTACTATGATAGTAATAACTATGATACAATCAAAAATAGCTGTATTTTTTCTATAAAAGAATAATTACAAAATAACAAAAAACTGCTGTTTTAAATAAACATATCCTTAACTTGCACATTGATCTGAATATCAGGCTTTTATTACTTTTACAGTATACCCAATATAATAAATTATCACATTTGTAATAGACAATATTAATTACTTGAATTTAAATTATAGTCGCATTTAGGTAACTTTTAACTTTAGAAATTATAATTTAACATACAAACACAACTTATCTAAAAACATCTATAATTTTGTTGTCCTAACATATTTTTAAGATCTAACATATTTTATTTGACGATAGCAATAATACACTTGAATTAATTAATTTTGTAAGCTAAACAAACCAACTTGTTATTTTCACATTTAACCAAAACATGACTGACTGCTATATGTTATATAGTATACCTATATAATATAGATAACACAGTAACACTACTTTTTTTTTTTTTCTGTTGAAAATAGACAAACTTGAAAAACACCAAACAATGTTTCGAATAAGCCTCGTAAAACTGTAAAACGTTTTCTTAATCCAGCAGCATTTTAATTTCAAATTAAATTTGAATACATAAAATTGGTTTTGCGATCAGCTACACTTTGATCAATTCATGATGTGTATACGCTTACTAAGTTCAGACTTGAGATTAAAGTAGATGCAGACTGTTCTTATTTTAGCTGCTAAAATGATGTTCTAAAAATATTGTAAATTTTTCATTTGCATTAACATACCATATGCCATAACTATTTAAAATAATTACTTCTAAACAAAATCAAATGTGGCAAGTGAAACTTTGTGTTAAAACTTAAACAGATTTATATCTCAGGAATAGATGGAAAATAATGCAATTACTGTCTTCTTATTAACAACTTATTTCATGAGATCTGCCATTTGTAGTGAAATCACATTTTGACAAGGCGCATAATTTCATGCAATAAAAACTTTGAACGCCCGGAGAATGCAGATAGTTCAAAAATAAAGCTGGCGGAAAATGCAGATAGTCCAATTTTGTTTTACGCGGAGATTGCAGATATGCCAATTTTGTTTTTGGCGGAGATTGCAGATAGTCAGATTTTGCGCGGAGCCATCGATATGTTGCTTTTGTAAGCTAAAAGATCATTAGCTTGTTATTCTCAAAATGGCAATTAGGGTTTTTAGTAGAGGAAAGACTTACAAAGTTTTTCCGAGCGTAACGATTAAAGAATAAAATGACGTGCGTTCGTAAAATTAACCGAACGCAATGATTAACGGTATTAATAAAATTGTAATATTGAAATTCCGACGAGTAACTGATTCAATTAATTCGCAACTTCAAGTAATTTGCTCGAAAGGTTCGTCAAAACTATGACAGCCATCATTTATTTTATTGCAATCCTTTCCCGTTAAATTGTCATAAAATTTCGAAACTGAATATTCTTACGACTACAACTATCGAAGATTTTTCTACAAACCCATTCGTTACTAATGTGCGATTAAAGAATATTACACACATACATTAGAACAGTTTCACTTTTACTGAAGTTGTCATAAAAATATTTAGAATTTTAAACAATGCAAAAAATGTTAAACTTGTTTGCACATATATCTTCTAACAACAACCACAACTTGTCATTTGACTACCTTGGGTAAGCCGTATCTTCTAAGTTTTTTCCTAGCTGGTGTTCTGACATGCTCCTCTGTTGCTGAGTACTGAGATTGAAAGGTGTTTTGAGTAGCAATTGCTCCTTTTTTACTTTCATTATCTATCTCTTCCTCTGAATTCGAGACCTTGGTGTTTTCTTTCTCTTACGAGTCATCAATTGGAACCTGACCACCCTCGCTGACCTTACCAAACCATCGCCATATGGAGAATTTTGACATGTTAATGACAGCAGGACTGTAGAAACTTAGTTGAAAAAAATGTAGGTAAATTTCGTAACTGACGAATATTACGTTTACGAATCGTAAATAATGATTAAAACACAAATAACAAAAAATGAATTTCATTATTAATATCTCAATAACTTCAGTAAACCTAACGATACTAATAAAAATACCAGCAAAAATAAGATTTTAAAAACTCTTTTTTTAAAATGAAAACTGATCTAGTATGTGGAGCACAATTTTGTTAACAAATAAAATTATATAAAAAACACCTTTTGTAAAAAGACCCAAATCATTATTTACGAACTTCAACGCAAATTGTTAACGGAAGTTTCGTAACTGACAAAAAGATACAAATTATTACAATTGAATTTTCAATTAATTCCTTTAACTAGAATATAAACTTAAGCTACGAATCAAATAATGACCTTTATTACGAAAATACAATTAATTTAATCGATTTTCGGAAGATCAAAATTTTCCTCGTTCGCGATTAAACTGACGCTACTTCGGTTAATCACAATCGTAAGTCTCCTCAAGTTTTTAGTGGGATTTTTTAAAACTTTGACTTCAAATTAGAGCACTTTCTGTTGACTTTCAGGTCTATGTTTTTATATTCTTCTGAATCAGCATAAAATTTTATATCATAACTAATCATTAAAAAAAAAAAAAAAAAAAAAAAAAGGGGGGGGGGAGGGAGAAACTGCAGTAGCGCCCAATTCATTTGAGTTTAAATGTAAATTTTTTGATTAATTTTTACTTACCCATATGCATTTATTTAAAACATTAATTTTAGAAGTTACTGTTTAATAGGGAGAGATAACCCAACCCGATCACCCGCGGGTATCCGTAGACGGGTAATTTTAATAACTTTAGTTTCCCGATACCCAACCTTTAGGGTCGGTTATTACTCGATTTAAACTACCTTAATACTACCCGTAGAAGTACCCGAAAATCGGGTAATAAAATTACTCGATCATTGGACCGAAATTTTCGCTCGGGTATTTTCGTTCTTTTTTTTTTTTTTTATTGAGTTTTTTTAAATCTAACTTTATTTCAATTCTTTTAATATAAAATTTGTTTCTATTTATTAGTTCCACCTCCTCCATGTAAGTATTAATTTTTAATTTGCTAAAAAATGATACTCAAAAGGAATAGGTGGAAATAACACTCAATTCTCAACAAGTTTTTTTCATTGTGCTATCACCTCACCTCTTAAATATAAAAGTATGTAAAAATTTCTTTTTTTAAATTTATTTACTTTTTTATTTAATACGCTTCCCGCTCTTGTTACCCGATCATCGGAACTACCCGGGTAGTTCCAATGATACGGGTACCGGTATTTCGGAACTACTTGCTAGTCGGGAAATAAAATCGGAAATCTCGGGCATTTTCCATAACATTTCTTTAAAACATGTTTATGACTATTTATTATTAATAATTTATGACTATTTTTAATCCTTTCCGTAAAATTATATATATATATATATATATATATATATATATATATATATATATATATATATATATATATATATATATATATATATATATATATGAAGACTCCACGGGAAGAAACGACAGGGTCGCATTTTTTCATTTTGAGATAAATCATTATTAAACTTTTAAACCTTTATAAGTTTCGAAGTTTTAGGAAAATTTAGAAAAACTTTAAATATGCATCAAATCGTTTATTTGATTTGAATTCAAATACAAAATATGCTATCATGGTTAGTAAAGCCATAGTCATAGTATTTAAATAGTCTGGAAACGCGGGCCGTTTTCTCATAACACTTAAGTTCCTTTCAATACTAGTGCTCAGACTACTTTAGAGTGCATCAAATTGTAAACATAGTACTTAGCTGCTACTTAATTTCATTTACTCTGTGATAAATATTGAAAATGCCAGGAGCCAATTGCGCTATATTTGGTTGTTCAGTATCAAGAAATCATGTTGGATTGTCTATATTTCGTATTCCAACAAAAGATGACGAATATAGTGCAAACTGGAGACAGAAGTTAATAAGTGTAATTACACATGACAGAGTGATTGACAAAGGATTAAAAGCTCAAATCGAAAAAAGAAATCTTTATATTTGTGAACGTCATTACACAAAGGATCAACTTCTTCGTCGTGAGTAAATTGGAGTATTTTATATATTCAATATATCTGCTGCTTCAAGAAATTGGTTTGTATATGCCATATAATTATAATATATGGAAGCATTTCATTGACTGTATAATTAGATGGATGACTTCAGATATAATACGTTATCTTCAAAATATATTTATTTGAAATGTTAGCTAATAGAGCCTAATAAACTTTATATTTTATATAAAGTTTACTTAGCTGGATTAGTTGACAAATATTATATCAGTATTAACATTGTGTTGGTATCTATACTGGAAACAAGAAAATTCAGGTACATTTTTATAATTTTAGATGATTTAAAAACTACACTTATTCCTGGATCAATACCAAAAATAAATTTACCACAAAAAAGTTTTTCTATTTCAAGGTAAAATAAAATTATTTTGAAAAATAATAAAGAATATATATATATATATATATATATATATATATATATATATATATATATATATATATATATATGAAAATAGTTTTTTGTTTATACTGTTGTATAATTGCAAATAAACTACTTGAATTGATAATTTTATTTTAAGCACAACTTCTCGTAAATTGCAGAAATCATAGTTGATAAGAAATTCAATTTAAATACTCAACCAAACTCAATCCAGGAATGTTACAAATCAATGGAAGAATTTACTAAGCGTATAGTACATCTTAATCTTCCTTCTGTTTGGAATATAAATAATAATATTTCTCACGTTCATATTTTTGAAAAAGATGAAATTCATGCAGTTACAAAAACAGACATATTTATTGATGCTTCTTTAACATTTATACTTCGCATTTATGCCTGGCGTTTACCATCAACCCATGAAGTTTATAAAAGTTATGACAGTTCAATGAAAAATATCACTTTGTCAAACTTGATCAAAGTTATTTCAAGTTATAGTATTTGTCTAGGAGTCTCACTCGATGAAGCAAAAAAGTCTGCCATCAAACATTGTGTCCCTAAAATATATAATCAAACAGAATTTAACTTTCATGGTACTTATCAAACTGAGTATTTCAGATCAAGTACATGTTCAGTTTTGAGCAAACTGAAATGTTGTGATAACTGTATTATAAATGAAAAAACTTTAATTTCTAAGTCTTCCAAATCATCAAAAAGAAAGCAAAGTGTAGCGAAAAAGCCTGCTAAACTTAATGCACCAATATCATTGACTTCTCCAGATCGCCTAAAGTTAACAATTCAAAACTATAGAATTGAAAATAAGGAGTTGAAAGAAAAAATCATTGATTTACAAAATTCAATTTCAAAATCTGCCCTGACTATCAGTTCAAGTTTAAGTGATGATTTAATATCAATTATGTCAAATGCAGATCAAAACAAAATCTCACCTTTTATGAAGCTATTTTGGGAGGAGCAGCAAAAATATTTGAGGTTATCTCCAACTAATGTAAGATATCATCCTATAATAATTAGATACTGTCTTTCACTGGCATCAAAGTCTGCTGCAATGTATGATGATATACGTTACAATGAGAAATCAGGAACAGGTTTTCTTGTCCTTCCAAGTCGTCGTCGCTTACGTGATTATAAAAATTACATTAAACCTAAACGTGGATTCAATAAGGAAATAATTGATGAATTAAAAGAAAAAACCAAAGATTTTTCGGAGCAAGAAAAATTTATTGTCATTCTAATGGATGAAATGAAAATTCAGGAAAACTTAGTTTGGGACAAGCACACTGGGGAGATTGTGGGTTATGTTGATCTTGGTGATGCTGATGTTAACATAGCAACTTTGCCAAAAGTAGATGATTTTGCTACCTATGTTTTAGTATTTCTTGTTCGTAGTATTGTCAATCCTTTTAAATTTAGTTTAGCTAACTTTGCAACAACTGGAGCCACCGCTTGTCAAATTTTTCCATTGCTTTGGAAAGCAATTGGAATTTGTGAATTAAATTCCTTAAAAGTTATTGCTGTAACTTGTGATGGAGCTTCTGCAAATCGCAAGTTGTTTAAAATGCATTTTACCATGACACGTAATGATGATATGAATCCGCATGTTGATGTCACATATAGAACCCTTAACTATTTTAGTTCAGAAAAACGATTTATTTATTTTATATCTGACCCACCACATTTAATTAAGACAGTTCGTAACTGTTTATCTAACTCAAAAAATGCAGAAGGAACAAGATATATGTGGAATGGTGGTATGTTCATATTGTGGAATCATATTGCTGATATATTTTATGAGGACAGAGAATGTGGCTTACATATTTTGCCTAAACTCACTTTTGAACATATAAAATTGACGCCATATTCAATAATGAATGTTAAACTTGCTGCTCAAGTGCTAAGTTCTACTGTATCAAAAGTTTTATTACATTACGGACCACCTGAAGCTGAAGGCACTGCTAAGTTTTGTGCCTTAATGGATAGCTTCTTTGATATAATGAATATAAGAAGTTTAAATGGTCATAAATTTGATCTAAAACCAAATCTAGCTCCATTCTCATCATTAAATGATGATAGGTTTTTTTGGTTACAAAGTGTTTTTTTGCAATACTTTAAAGATTGGTTAAAATCTATTGAAGAGCATCCTGGAGATATTTCAAAAATTTCAAAATCAAAGATGTTCATTGCCCATCAAACATATGAAGGTTTGAAGATTACAGTTCATTCAATTATAGAATCTGTTCAGTTTTTACTGCAGCAAAATGTAAAATATGTTTTAACTGAACGCTTTTGTCAGGATCCAATTGAAAATTATTTTGGACGCCAACGATCACTTGGATCACGAAAAGATAATCCATCTGTTAATGACTTTGGTTACAATGATAACATGATAAGAAATCAGAAAGTATTTCTTCCTGTAACTGGAAATGTAATTAGCTATACAGATAATACGAGTGAGTATTAAATCGTGTTAAAAAAAAATTTAAACCAAGTAAAAACTGTATTAAACATAAGATAATATTTTTTGATGAGTTCAATTATTAATATTTTTCACTTAAAATTTAACATATATAGATTTCGACTTATTTTCTTTTTTAAAAATGTAGTACACTATTTTTAAAATATTTTTTGGTATAAATGTATTGGTCAAAAATAATCAATTTTAAAGATCTGTCTATATCAAAATTTATCTTACAATTTAAAAAAATGGTAACACTATAAAGTATTAGATGTGTTATTGTTAATTTAAAATTGAAAAAACAATTATATTAATTTTGTTATTGATATTGTATATATCAAAGTTGATTTATACAATATCAATATGAAATATATCATAAACTTATACATCATAAAAGTAAGTCATTAAGTATTCATTTTACTACTTCAGGAGTAGTTAGTAATATGCTATTAATATTTTTAAAAGATATGTGGCTATGAAAATAGCCGTTTTCATAAGTCCAAGTCATGCCAAGTCTTTAATGTCCTTGTTCCAAAGTTGAGACTTTTTTTTTAATTGCTTTTCTTAATGCATTTGATTTTGTTTGACTTTTAGAAATCTTGAAAGCTTGCAACTTATCTTTCACATAGGAAAATGTACGAACACGTATATACAGAGTTAGAAGATCTTCTAATAAATTAAGTGCTATTTCTTTTTGAACTTTATCAGTTGAACTATGTATAATTTTTGAAAAGTTAACAAGCACAAAAGAGTCTTTAATTAACGTATCAACTATTTCTTTGCAATTGATAGTATGAGATGACTTTTTTGCCATAGAAATAAAATGGTACTCTGCAGTAGTAAAGATACAAATAACCTCTTTACTTACTTTCCATAAACCACCCCTATCATGCAAATTAACATGTTTATGCTCTGGCAAAGAAATTGTTTCTCCTGTACATTTACCAGCAAGCAAAAATGATAAACACTGTTTATGATACAAACTAGACATGTTAGAACTAAATCTAATTCTACGATAAAAGGTACCAAAAACATAACCACTAAGATAAGCGATAATAGATTTTTCTTTTTCAGTAAACTGATAAGATTCATGTTTAAATGTTAAAACATCATTATTAAAGGAGGCGCCAGTCAGATGAGCCAAGACAAGATAAGCAACTTCAAAACTTAAAAGAAGAGTGCAGTTTTGGCTAAGATTTTTAAAAGGACTTGGTGCTTCAGAAAATTTTTTGTAGAAAGCTGGGTAAAAATTTTCAGCATTTCCATCAAATGATTCAATAATACTTTTTATTAAAGAATAAGCTGTATTGACCTCTATACATGTCAATTTAAAATTTTTAAATTCAGTTCTTATTTTAGTAGGGTAGCATTCATCTATGGCAAGCTTTTCTGCACTCTGAATCAAGTAATTTTGAAAGCAATTAGAATGAAGAATAAGCTCTGCTATTTTTTTCTCTTTACTAAACTGTTTATCAATAAGCTTGTCCTTGTGCTTGGCATTGAGGTGACGAGTTAAACCACCTTGTGATAAACATCTTTTTTCGCAATATAAACACAAAAATACACGCTCTTCATTTGCGTTAGGAATATTTCCAACAGCTAACTCAACAGTTGAACTAAAATTAGGATCAGTCTCCAACAAATCTTCATCAATAGCAGCTAAAACAGCATCAAATTCATCTAAATTATTAGAAACTGCGGCAGAAAAAGTCATTTTAAAATTATTTGATGCACTCTCAGTCCGGTCACCCTTAAATGTTCAAGTTATTGAACGAAATCCATAGAAGACGACCCGCGTTTCCAGACTATTTAAATACTATGACTATGGTAAAGCTAAAAAGTGTAAAAAGTAGAAACTTTCAAAATGTGACCCTGCCGTTTCTTCCCGCGGAGCCTTCATATATATACACAGTATGCGACAAAAGTGTTTACATGTTTTTGAAAAATATTCTTTTTTAAAATAAATGATTGAAATACATGTTTATATATCAATATATATATACCAAAATAAAGGTAATTCATTGTAGTTTCATGTTTTGAGCCTGAATTTAAATGAATGAGAAGTGTTTATAGCAAATTATTTATTGAAACAAAATGTCAGATGTAAACAGTTTTGTCGCGATTTATGCTATTATTAATTTTAATGCGAAATTAATACTTTGTGGCTATATTTTTAATTTGTTTAAATAAAACATATCTCAATTAGTAATAAACGGTTTATTTAAACTTAAAATTCGTAATGTAAACAACAGAAAAATTATAATTGAAAGAATGAAGAAAGTGTCGAAAGAAATTGAAAATTTAGCTGTTCAGAAGCTTAAATCAGGATTGTCTCTTCGTGAGACAGGACGAGAACTTAATATATCTTATTGTTTAGTCTATAAAATTAAGAAGCGAAACGATATAGAAGAGAAATGCAACAAAAATGGACGCAAGAAAATTTTCACTACTCGAGATCAGAGAACAATTTCTAGATTAATCATGACAAATAAAGCAAAATCAGCACACGATGTAAAGAAACAATTAAATAATGCTCAAGGTACAGTGGTAAGTACTCGAACAGTGCAGAGAGAACTCAAGAGAATTGGATTCAAGGCAAAAAAGAAGATCAAGAAACCACTACTAACACCGAAACATCGTAAACAACGATTGGAATTTGCAAAGAAGTATGAAAACTGGACTTTTGCTGAGTGGAGTAAGGTGATTTGGACAGACGAAAGCAAGATTAACTTGATTGGCTCTGATGGCATTCGATATGTATGGAAAAAAGCTGGAGAAGGAATTTCTAATCGTGACTTTATTCTAACAGTAAAATATGGCGGCGGAAAGTTGTTGTTTTGGGGATGTTTCTCTTCGTCTGGTGTTGGTAAAATCGTAAAAATTGATGGAATAATGGACGCGAAACATTATATTGACATTTTAAACAATGGCTATTTGCCTAGTTTACGAGGATGGCGAAAGCAAATTCGTTCGACACTTTTTATGCTAGACAATGATTCAAAGCACAAGGCAAAAATTACATTAGAATTCCTAAATTCGAAGAAATTTAAGATTCTAGAGTGGCCTGCGCAAAGTCCCGATCTTAACCCGATCGAGAATCTTTGGTCTATTGTGAAGAATCGAGTTTATAATTATGAAACAAGAGCAGCCAGTCGACAAGAATTATGGGAACGAGTTGAGTATGTTTGGAGTTCGATAACTGTTGAAGAATGCAAGAAGTTGATTGGTAGCATGCCTGCGAGAATTGCAGCAGTCATTAGAAGTCGTGGAGGCTACACAAAGTATTAATTTCGCATTAAAGTTAATAATAGCATAAATCGCGACAAAACTGTTTACATCTGACATTTTGTTTCAATAAATAATTTGCTATAAACACTTCTCATTCATTTAAATTCAGGCTCAAAACATGAAACTACAATGAATTACCTTTATTTTGGTATATATATATTGATATATAAACATGTATTTCAATCATTTATTTTAAAAAAGAATATTTTTCAAAAACATGTAAACACTTTTGTCGCATACTGTATATATATATATATATATATATATATATATATATATATATATATATATATATATATATATATATATATATATACTGTTTTTATATTTTTATTTATTTATACTTATTTTAAGGGTTTTTATTTATTTATGACTATTTTATAAAATAAAGAGAAGCCCTTAGTAATTTTAAGGCCTTCTCTTTACTATCTTCTTATTTCATTTATATACTTGTTTTTTTTACTAGTCAATTAGTTAAGTCGAGTAGCATGTTTTAATATACTACCTTATTTTAATACGCGATCATCGGAACTACTCGAAATACGGAACTACCCGCTGTCGGGAAAATTTTTTAAAAATTCGAGTAATATGTATTTTTTTCTTTTCTTTTTGCATACTTTCTTCTTTTCTTTTCAAATGACTGAACCATCAAAATAATGGGAACTTTTCACTTAGGCCAAACGACAAAGCCACCTGCAAGGAGTGTCATAAAAAATTTACAGGAAAGCACAAGTGTTTGTACAAGTGTTTTGCGCAAACAACTCAAAGGAAAACATGCAGATCTGTTCACAGAATTGGAAAGAAAAGATTGAGATAGAATGAGGGCTAATGACTCTTATGAGGTTGATTCTGATGATTCTGAATCGCAATCACTAATTGGATCATCCGAACCACAACAACCACCCACCAAAAAGCCTAGAGAAGAACCGGAAAAGAGGATTCATTCATATATTCAAAAGTGCTACCTTGGGCCAATACAATAAAATTTCAGCACATACACTGAGTTGCAGAGCCATTCCAAAAATCTATAAGTTTATGAAAAAAATAATTATGAATTCCAAAACATGAGGTAAATCACCATTGTTACAGACGGCGCTGCAAATATTCAAAAGGGGTCAAAAATAAATAGTGACATTGATACCAACATGTGGTGCGTCGACCACAAGATCCACTTGGTTGTCAAGGGTTCACTAGCTGCAAAAGACCAGGAAAAGAAAATGTACATATGTCCACAATGGAATCAACTTCACAAAAAGATGACGGGTTTGGTAAACTATTTTCACAACTCAGAGAAGAGGACAATTGATCTTGGCAACAAAGCAAAGGCCCTTAAAATGACACCAACTACGTTGGTACAGAACTGTTCGACGTGCTGCAATTCAGACTTAGCCCAGCTGGAATCAATAATTGCGCTTCTTCCAGCCATGGCGCGAATAGTTGGACCTGATAGTGACACATCTGGCTCAGAATTGAAAATATTGATGCCACACCAGTTTGAGATTAGCAAAGTCAAAATAATCATTAGAATTTTGAAGTTATTTGAAGCATTTTCAAACTCAGTTTCTGCCGACAAGACAGTGACCATCCACAAGGTTTTACCCATGCTTGTTACAATAAAGTAAGGGTTTGATACAACTCAAAAATCGATGAAGGATCCCTTAATCAAACAAGTTACAAATTACTTTTTGCTAGAGATCGATAAAAGATTCCCACAATGTGGAATTGTACAGATGGAGTACACTGTGGCCCATTTCTTGGATCCTCAAGCAAAAGGAGCAATGACAATAAAACTGGACTTTTGACCTTGCGAGGAACACCCTTGTGAACACACTGAAGGACTTTGTTGACAGAGACCCCACACTGCAACCCACACCACTTGAAATTTCATCCCAAAACATAGAGGACGCGGACTTTTTGGATGCCGACAATTTGATGGCTTCATTGTTAAACAACCACCACACACGAAGGTATGGAGAAACATATACACAAAGGAGGGAAATCAGTTGCAAAAGAAATTGTAATTTAGGAGGTAGACAAACACCTTGGTGATATAGCTAGTGTTCATGAAAGAGAACAGTAAATTACTGGATGAAATTTCAGATTTAAAGGGGCCAGGCTACTTTTGATTTTGCTAATCCTGAAATTTGAACTCCTTCTGTGCAAATGTTCATGTTTTAATTTTTTTTGTTATTTGCAATTGAATGTCATAAATGAATTGAGTTGAATTGTTATGGGTATTTTTACTTCTTCAGGTATTTCTACGGGTATTCTACGAGTATCACGTATTGGGTATTAAAAACAATCGGGTATTATTCGATTTAAAAAAAACGGGTATTTTATAACTTTCGGGTAATTACCCGAGATCTTAAATTCGGGTAATACCCGAAATAACTACCCGGATCTGAGTTCGGATCTCGGGTCCCTACTTGAATTTCTTATGATCAGGTTTTCCTACTACATAATACTTTTTGAAAGTTTGATAGGAATTTAATTAAAATTGGTTTATTAATCGTGAATTATTTTTTAAATGTACACAAATGCAAATAAATGGAAACTTAAAATTTAGATTGGTATTAATTGCGGAAGTTTTTGTAGAATTATTCTGATATTTTCACAGGAACAGTTTGGGAGAAATAAAATTAACTCATTTACATTTCAAGTACAGAACTTTGTAAGACATAAAGGGTTCACCCAGCTGTATCACCTAGATAGCTCATGCTAAAAAACTGTTAAATGCTTTAAATTAAAATGATGTTAAAGAAATGACACAGTTCATGCTAAAATTCTATCTCAAAAATCAAATCAAAACAACCTTACAAACAAAATAAAATGTAAGCAAGGTGTTAATAACTACTTTAAAAAAAAGTTCAAAATCAGAAGAAATCACATTCCCAGCTAACACAAAACGTTCAAGTAGGTTTGAAGAACGTTAGAAACGTTCTTAGAACGTTCTAAGAACGTGCCCGACCATTTCTAAAGTTCTACGAACGTTTCATGAACGTTTTGTGTTAGCTGGGATTATTATGAATAAGAATGCTACCTTTTTGTGTTTTTAAGCTAGAGTGTTTTATTTAACTATATGGTTCAACTATGTTAATTAAAGATGCTTAAGAAATGCACATCACTATTGTTAAAAATATATAGAGTTATCTTTTTTGTGTTTTTAAGATAGAGTGGGCCTCCACAAAATATATGCCCAGAGCCTCCACATGTCTAAATACGGCCCTGCCTAAAATACAGCTCTAATAAATAATATAATTTGCAAAATTAACTACTATATGTAAAAATCTAATTGCCACCTTTATTGAAACTATTAACTGACCATAAATTTTAAAGTTTATACAAATAGTACAGATGAAGCACACCTATTTGTCTTTCAACTAAAAATCAAACAAACAAAAAACCAGTAGAAGTAATAAATAAAATTATCTTCCATTCACATTCATGATAATAAATGCTTAACCAATAAAATTTGAAAGACAATTATTATTCTCTTGTATTCACTTTCAAAAATGATTACAATAAAAAACACACACCTTTTTAACAGTCTAACACAGCAACAAAAGGAAACATCTATAATTTACCATTCTCAATACACTTCAGGTAATAGTTTATCATTATATCTCCGTAGAATTAAACTCGGATCAATACCATAAAGCTGTTGCATTTGCAATTACAAAAAGATCACAATTATTTCATTTGCTGTGTTTGATTATTCATTACTTCCGCAGTTGAAAAGTTGCTTGTTTGGCAATTCAAAGAGGGATTTGTATGTGTGCACTTATGGAACATCATCTTTATTTAAGGTATTAAATCGAATTATAGTACTGAACACACTTTAAGTGTGAGCCGACATCGGAGGGCTTTACAAAGACTTTCTTCGTTATACAGAAATGGCGAGTTACGTAACTTAATCTAATATGATGCTGGGTACCATATCAATAATATTTGTTGCTTTTATATTTTTATGCTACCAGCGCAACTTGTTAAAAAATTATTCAATTTTTTAACAAGGTGCCTTGATTTTCTAACAATAATGTTTTGTACAAAAAAAGATAACTTCCTGAATGAATATAACCACATGAATTAAAAAAACTAAGAATACGTGAGTTTTGAAACCCACATCTCTTAGAAAATCGAAATGAAAGCAAATTATGTGCTAATCAATCATGGTATCGTCTAGCCAGCCAGGTATCATCTAGCCAGCCAGATGGGATTGTTTAAATATCAAAGGACTCATCTTAAGATAGCTTTAAATAAAAATTGCTGGTAACTGAAACTACACGGTAAACTTTAGTAAACTCTGATCTTCTACATCCACTTTTTTTAATGGTTCTTTTAAAATCAGATTCAATACTTTGAAAAACTAAATTTTGTTACTATTATGATTTCAAGAATAAGAGGAGGAATTTCTCACTTCACTTATTTTTATTTTCATTCTCTCTAAATCATGTCTTAATGTGTTATTTAACCTAACTTTAATGCTGTGGAAAAATAAGTGGTACTATCTTCACAGGGTTCTTCATTTACATGTATAGGTTCAGTAATTTGCTGCTGTTGTTTTGATCAAAGTTGAACTGACTTTATTTCCGCATATCTTGTGCACACTTTCTAATTAATTATTTTCATAATGCTTCCGGACAAGTGACTTCACAGATAACTCAGAAATCAAGTTCTTATTTCAAATTTAGAGTTAAATAAGAATTCAAATTAGAAAAAATTTTTCTTTGATGACTGTGAATTCACTGATTAAAAATTCACCTTAGAAAAAAAGTAAGGCATCATTTTTTTATTAAAAAAAAGCATCATTTCATTTATAATGAAAGAAATTTGATATTTGGAGAAACCTGATTGTTTTGAAAAATGATTTATAAGTAAAGAAGCTAAAAATTGTTTTTTTTTTTTTTAATTTTAACCAAATGGCATCAAAAGAATTTTACAGATAACCTCATCAAAAAAATTATAAAATTTCAATCTTTGAAACAAATTTGTTCTTAAAAATAGCTCACGAAATTAAAAAAGTTAATGTTCTTTGAAAACAAATTGAAACCTTTTTTGCCAAAGTTGTGAAATTCGTAAAAGTAAGTAAAAATCCTTAGAAAACAGGTAATTAATAATCTAAAAGATTAAGGTAACGTTGCCATGGTGTAAGCGTAGAGTGAGTCCTTCAGCGATTCCGATCCACAGAAAAAGTATTCGAAAAAATTGTGCTTTTTTTTTATCTGATATATTTTCGTTTGACTTTTTGAAAAGTTTTGTCAAAGCAAAAGATAATTGTAACGCTATCTTGCTCAAGACTTAAGTGAAGGTAGCTACGTGAACACAAAAACCTGTTTTCTAAATAAAAATTTTTTAAGCTCATAATTAGTCGTTTTTGAGATCTCTCTGCATAAATTGAATCGTTAAATTTGATCTGTTGGTTTTAGCAAGGGTTACCTGGTAGTAACTTAGTAATTAACCTTTTATTTAAAGTCTGTCTTGATGGATATTTTCTATGAGCCATATAAAGTTCTTGTGTAATCTTTTTTTGGTGAGTCTTAAAAATTTTTCTTGAATAAATCTTAAGAAATACTCAACCCGACCTCGAATTTTTAAACTCGAAAAACCCGACCTCGCCAAATTTGACGAACTCACACTTGCTTAATTACAATTCTTTTTTTAGCACTTCTTTTACATTTGTTCGGGTTAAACTATCCTCTTTCATACATAGTTTTGAAGAAAGTTGATTTTTGGTGTAAAATTTAAAAAAATTATAGTTGAAGCTCACTGGATTATCTTGCTAAATGTTTGGGTAAAAACCCAGTTCTTAAATAACCATAGCAATTTAGGTCAAAGCAAACAATTTTTTTTTAAGTCAACACAAAGTTTTTTAAAATAAAAAAATTTCAGCAACAATCATTTCATTAGTACTAAATTCATTTAAAAACACAAGCCAGCAATCTTCGTGCGTAAATAAAAATAATGTATAAGATGACTAAGTCAGTAACAATAGCAGGGAACAATATGGCTTTTAAGTATTTATTGTTGTTTTTTAAAATACCCCATCGTTCTAAATGTTTTTTATAGATGTCATTAGTTCTATGGTGTATATAAGGCGATCAGATATAAAAACAAAGTAATGTTCTAAAATTGCCACCCCAAAAAATATTTTTTATAGATGTAAATATTTCTAGTCATAATTCATATTATTATATCATTGTAATTAGCTTAAATAATTATCATAATTTTCTGAGATTTTCCTCAAAGCACGGCCGTTAAAGGCATTGCTCTGCACCTCTTTAGAAATGTTCAGGGTTTGATAAAACATTGTCTACTTCTATTTCATCCGTTACATTTCTCTAAATACTTACAAATGAAAAACGGCTCCTTCCATTTGGTGTAACACTAAATGGAAGGAGCTGTTTGTCTATCACTAAGTGGTCATTGGTAACCTTTTGTATAAATGGATGATTAATAACATTGGAAAAATGTTTAGCGTTACATTTCTTTGATTCCTGATTGAGAGAGGTTTTTATATCGGTGCATTAAAGAACTAAGAGTAATGAGACTCTTCTTTCAATAATTCCTTCCTTTTCCATTCACAAGTATGTTTCGTTTAATCTAAGCTAAGATTATTGATTAATTTATTGATAACAAATCAATCTTCGAAACGTGTCCGCGTTTTAGTTGGGCAAATAAAAAAAAAAACCATTTGGTAGAGCGTTTTCAAGTTAAAAATATCCCACGTGCAACAATTTATTGGATCATCAAACGCTTTCAGGAAAGATCTACCATGTGAAAATAAGACACGAAAAGGTCGCTTTAGTTAATTGGACAAACAACAACAAAAAAGTTGAGAAACTTTACGAAAAACACTGCTGGCGTCAGTCAAAGAAAACTTGCTTCAAAGTTCAGTGTCTTACGATATTGTATTCGCCGAAATTTTTAAAAAGCTGGGTTTAATATATAGTAAAAGAGAACGCTCGCCAAAGTACAGTCAACAGCAATTCGAACAAAAGCCTAGCAAGTGTTGAAAACTGCATAGAAGTTTGGGGGAGGAAGAAATTTCGTCGTGATTGACGACGAAAAATATTTTAGATTTTTAGATAAAAACATGCCCGGGAAAACCACCATGCCCGGTTTTAATCATTCAACAAATAAACTGCTCACCAGATGTATGATTTAAATGTAACATGAGGGCGGTCTTTTTATATATATATATATATATATATATACATATATACAATTTACTTGTTTCGTTGAAGAGTGTTTGTGTGTTCTCTATTAGCGTGAGTGGTAGAGAGTTTACAGAGGTTTAGGGAGGTATGAGTTTTAGTGTTAAATGGAGGGATTGTGGGGGTTAGGGTTGAGGTTGTAGGTCTGAGGACTATTTCGTTAGGAAAGGGCTCGGGCTAACTGAGGACAAACAACATAATTTTAAATGATTAAGGTTGTGTTGTTCGTTCTCAGTAAATTCTTTAACAATAATTCTTAATATATAGTTAATATTAATGTGTAATGATGGTTTTCACTCTTTTATTCATTACGTTAATAAAATTGCAAATGATATTTTCTCACTCTCCTTGTAGTGCCTGATACTGTTTTTATTTCAATCTTCTTCTTTAAACGAAAAGCTTTTATTATAGCGTAATTTCCGCTTACTTTTCTTTTACCAATATTTTCCTTATTTCTGTTTAACTCTTTACTTCTTCTGTTTTATCAAAAATCTCTTTTTTTTTTTCTTTTTCGTTCACCTATAAAATTTCTTGTTTATCCAAAAATTCATCAATCACAAAAAAACTCTCTCTAATGCTGATTCCCAAAAATTCCAATCTCCTAAAAACTATCCTAATTTAATTTTTTTTTTTGAGCTTTTACAGTTCTCCATTATTTTTTGTGTTTGTTGCTATACCTACTTATCATTTATTTACTTAAAAAGTAAATAAGTCTTTGCATGTACGTCTTCTCTTAATCGCTGTTTTATCTTTTTCCTTCATTATACGGTTTATTGTCTTATCGTTTATTTGCATGACAGGAGTGAATAAATCTCTGTGTGTACGTCTTTTCCTAATAGTTGTTTTTAACTTAATTCTTCGTCCTCAAAGTAAGGAGAAGTTTGCATCAAAGGTCCTTGAACGGTTGGTGTTATCTAGTAAAAGTGCTTCCGCGCCATACATAGGGAAGACCAAAAATCCGGCGATCAGTGCAGGTGGAAGATGTGTATCGTCAAAATTGCTAAGACTCACCAACAAACATCATTTACAAGACAAATATATATTTTTACCTGACCTGGCCATGTCCCATTAAGCAAAAACAAAAACAGATTGGCTCCATGAGTATAATTTATCTTTTGAGCCGAAGCATATGAACCCTCCGAATGTACCGAAAGCCAGGCCAATTGAGGTCTTTTGGTCCATTTTGGGTGATGTGGTATATTAAAATAGTTGGGAGGCAACGAATGCAAAATCGCTCACAAACAGGATCAAACAATTAAAAAGAATGGATATGAAAGTTGTCCAGGCTATGATGGAAGGGGTATGCAATAATTTAAGATTAATTGAAGAACAGGTAATAAAAATATGATTAAAAAAAATCTATCTTCAAAAGTAAAAAAATTACTCTGCCCTAATCAATTTGGCAAGAAACAATTCATTCTCAATTTAATGCCTGCTTCCTCGTAAGAAGTTCAAAGAAGATTTTACTATGGTAATTTCTGAATGTTCCTTTAAAAACCATAAGTTTCATAAGCTTTTTAGTGCTTGAGTTTGTAATCATACTTGACTTGCTACGATTATATAACACCTTATTTCTTTCATTTACACAAAGTAAGTATTGTAGTAAATATGTTTTTCTATAAAAGTGCAATAATGTTTTGTAAAATCTAAATGATGTTCTGCAAAGTAATACAAGTTAAAGTTTAGTGAAAGAAAAGTTAAAGGAATTTTTAGGTCTTCTCTTTGAATTCTTCAAAAGATCAGAAACCTTTTTTTATGAGATGCTTCAAAATGCTTGAAATAGCTTGACCAATAAAGTAAAGTAACTTAATTAATGCAAAATAAGCTTTTTGGTTTGCTCGGAAACCTGAAATAAAAGAAAAAGAGTTTCTTGCAAAATTTGTGAAAACACAAATCATTATAGGGTTCCACAACTTAAATGTGGTATCACCGAGTCAAAAAACACGAAGTCAAAATAGGAAACAGGAAAAGTTGCTAACAAAAGCTGCAACAGAATCAAAAAACCTAAGGTTTCAATTTTTTTTTAAACAAAACGACTTGTAGAAGTGATTTCAAGATTTACAGCACTGTGATAGGTTTTGTTTCAATGCTATTGTAAACAGCTCTTTCATTATATCTGCGATGTCTGAGATTCAACAACGAGATTCAACTCTTTGTATCGCAATGAAGAGTGCAATTTGGAGACGTTCTGAAAGAGAAAGCAAAGCAATCTTGTAAGCTTTAAGAGATATGTTTCCAATTCAGAATGCTTGTCCGATATTGAAGAACATGAAGTTTCCAATGGGCTTCGAATTGTGCTTTTCAAAGGACTAACAAAAACATCCTGTCTTGGCTATTCCCAACGAATCTAGATGACTTTTAAAATTAATTCAAGAAGTGTGTGGGTTAGAAAAACTTTCACTTAAAGACGAACTGGAGAAAGTAACGCAACACTCGACTAGGGAATAGGGCTGCAATTCAAACGGCGTATTCAACGTCATTTCAAAAGAAATGTCTATTTTAAAAGTGACTGTAATGAGAACTGCAAGTCTTGAACATTTGTTCAGTGGATTGGTGGCCATTCCTCCAACAAGTGTCGAGTGAGTCTTCTCTGCTCCTGGGTGACGACTTACGTGATGCACTTTGGTTAAAAAGAAAATTCTCTAACTGAACTTATTGTGTTTTATTTTCTTATTACATTTTATTGGATATTGTTTGTGAGCTTTTATGCTTTTTTATTTTTATCGACTTTATTGATATTTATCAGTAAATTTAAAAGCCGGTAAAAGCTCAACTCCAGTTGCTATTGGTGAAATTAAGTTTACCACATAAAGATTGAACTAAAGATTAGTTCACTAAAACCCATTTAATTTTGTACAGCTGCTAAATATTTACAGCCGTTAAACAGAACGATTCCTAATTTATAATAAATTTTTATTGATTGTTAAATAATTTGTTTTATTAACTATTTAACACTTTATTCTTTTTCCTATAAAAAATTACTTTAAAATGTACAAATTTATTTATGCCTGCTCAATTTATGAATGTTGTAATAACAGAGTATATAAAGGATAATACATACAAAAGTTACAAGGTGTAGTAAAAAGCACGAACTGCTGAGTCTGCTAACTTAGGAAAAATCTAATAAAAAATTAATAAAAAATTTTTAGTAAAAGTTTATAATTAACAAAATCTCCTACTATTTTTATTACAACAAAAAAAATCTTACAAAAATTTTACAATTATCAAATCTTACATTATTTTTTTGTTTCCAACTAAGTTTAAAAATACTGTATTACAGAATAATGCTATTAATTATTATGTTTGCAATTAATTTAATTGTAATTATGTTACAATTATAATTACAAAATTTAAAAAAAAAAAAAAAATTTCTGAAATTAAAAATTTGTTGAAATATTTCTTTTAATCCAGATTAAAGCTTGATAATAAAGAAAACTAAACTTTGAAATATTATTTAAAGCAGAGAAGTAAAATATTGATAAAAATCGTTACGCTATAACTGTAGAAGCTTTTACATTTAAAAAACATTTTAAAAAACTTTATCACTTGTTTTTTTCATTTAATGATGCATTCCTGAAAGCTTCTTCAATGTACGATCCCTTAGGTTTGAAATGTAAAGGCATCCTCAAAGTATTGTAGCGAGTAGATGACATTTGCTTCGCAATCGACACTTGATCTAAACTTTGATTGTAAGTTTTGTGTATTTTTTCAGCCATTATATGATTGAGCTTGAGGAACATATTTGACAACGACATACTTGGAGCATGTTCTCTTAAAACATGGCAGAGAGTTTGAATGTACCACGAACCATCAATATTATGGCGAAAAGCAAGTTTGCCTGAAGAAAAGTCTTTTTGCAACAAAACAATGGTTTACACTAAAAAACTTAAATTAAATACATAAAAATCCTATAAGTTTTTTTTCAAAACAAAATTGTTTCAAACTTTTTCAGTTAACAAAAAAAAAAAAAAAAAATGATAATAACTTACTTGGAGTTGTAGCTACAGAAAAGCAGAAGTCAGCATCTTCAGCTAAACTTATGCCATTTTCAGCTTTAAAATTACTAACTGGTGCATCCTTACATAGCAAAGCTTCTTTCTCCTCTTCATCACCCTGACACGCTTGAATGAAAAAAAGCTTTGGTTTCCCAAGTAGCCATTGTGCTGAGTTTCCATTTAAAACTTTTTGCATCTCATCAAATGTAACTTTTTTCCCATCACTTCCATACACCCCATCATAGAAGCCATGTGACAAAATACAACACACAAAACAATCAATAGACATTTGTGTGTTGCATGTAATTATTTCTAATATATCTTTAGCTTTAACATCATCAAATATAGAAACTTCAAAATTTAACCAAGAAAAAGTATTTTTTAGATCAATAGCATCTTTTAATGTACCATCCCGAGACTTCAATAACGTACCATCTTGAGATTTAACCTCCTCATAAAAATAATTATTAATAATAAAACAAACTCCTGATGGATCTTTACTCATACTGTAGCAGTCACTAAGATTGCCACTCGAAGATAAATTTATTTTAGGACTTGGCATCTCATTTACATCGTTAGTTTCAACAGGGAAGCTCTTAGAAACAATTCCTGGTGGGATTCTCTGTTTACTTTTAATATCAGCTGGTGTCAATTTATAAACAGTTGAGGTTGGATTTCTAGAAGGATGGGATTTTGATTTGTAAGTATTTGTTAACTCCTCATTCTCTCCATCTGCATAAAGTGAATATGTTTTACAAGTATAACAATAATTTCAATTATAATAACTTATAACATATTCCTAAAGACAAAGACAAGCAATAAGTGCTTAAGCCAAATATTCTAACAAATAAACAAATAAAAATTTACTAACCAACATTCTGCTAATGCAAGCATGAACTTACACAAATTACTTAAACCTACATAAATTATTAGATCTACCCATTTTATCATCATTCTCAAATGAAGCCACTCTTTTAGCAAGATCTTTTCTCCCAATGCATTCTAGTGCCTTGAGAAGATAGCTTAAATTGTTTCTGCTTATTAATTGATTTCGCTCAAGTTCATCAAAATAATAATGGCCATTACGAATTTTTTCAATAATTCCAGCTATAATGGAAGAAAAAACACTTTAAAATGTACTTAAATTATAAATGAAAACTAATATCCATTTATGAAAATCTTCTAGAATAATAAGAAAAAAACCATCAATTAGCTTTGAAAATTTTTTTCTAGGAAAGATGAAAAGTTATGCTTAAGTTAAAAAAGAAACTCAATGCAAATACCATATTGTAATTATGTCTAGGTGTGGCTTAGTCAGAAACTTAAAGTCTGGCTTAGTCAGAAACTTACGTTAAGTTAAATTCATGTGTTTGGAGTATCAATAATCAAAAGGAAAGTATTAAGTTAAAATGTGCATTCATATCAACGAGCTCACGAATATCTCAACAACTAATTTTAGCTGCATCTAAAAGTAAAGCACTTTTTATTTATTTATTTTTTTTTTTTTTTGTAAAAAAAAGTTTTTTTTTTTTTTAAATAAACTAGTCACATTAAAATGAATATTGAAAAAAATTGCAAAGAAATCTTTGAAAAGTCAACAAAAATATGAAACCAATTATGTTATGAATAAATTAACAGAAGAAATGCTCTTTCTGTGTAATATGCAAAGAAATATAATTTAAAGTTCTCTTAGATATGTCATAAGTGTTATTGATATCTTTTAGATGTCATGAGTGTTACTTAATAAAATTTAGGCAGAGAGAATGTTCTTTGCAAAATCAAGCTATTCTAAATTGAATTTTTATTTTTATTCAAAATATGAAGCTTAAATATAAACCCAATGGTATAAATATCTTTTTAGAGATATTTCTATAGCAATAAAAAGTATGTATGACTACTTTAAAAATTAATTACTACTCTTGTTATTGAAAAATGATACCGAAGTAAAAAAAAAGAGAAACGATTCTCTTACCAGCTAATGAGTCTTTTAAAAGGAATTTCAATGCAGTCAAATTTTTTTTGGTCAATTCATCTGCTAAATTTGATAGAAACTCCCTATATTTAGAACTAATACTATTATCAAACTGGTTGCCAGCCATACTTGAATTTTGTGGAGAATTTGTGATAGTAAACAATCACCAGTTAACTTTCACCATCACCACTATTTGTTTTGATACCATAGGAAATCTGTTACCACTAGATTCTAGTCATTCACACATCAAATTTTATCTTCTGATTACTTAGCTGGAAAATAATTATTTTAAATATTTAATTAACATTATAATGGAAGATATTTATAAGATACATAAAAACCTCCAAAGGAATAGGTATACAGTGGTGATCATAAAAATAACAGACTGCATATTTTTTTAAATTGCATTTTATAGTGTGCTTCTAAGTATTTAATTTTAATGACATTTTTTATAGCTTACAAGTCGGACTCAAATATGATAATAAAATCTTTTACTATCAAATTTGTTGTGGACGTGCTCAATGAGATAGCATATGCTAGTTGAGAACCATATCTATTATTGATTTTTTTCAATAAATTTTGTAATTGAGTACTGGAACAAGGCATTGTTAATATTATTTTTAATGTATATTTAATTTTTTTGTAATAACTGAACATGGGAAGAAACAAACATGGTTCTGTAGAAAAAAGAAATTTTAAATAGGTTAAGTTTGCATCAACTAGGGTTTTCTAGAAACTTGGTTGAAAACTGTCGTAAACATATTAAAAAATACAATACCACTGATAATAAAATTCAAAAGCCATCACCAAGAAACACTAAAACCAATATGGCTTGCCAAATTGTTAGGATGCCTAAAAAATATCCTTTTTTAGTTTCAAATGAAATAAAAACACAAATTGAAGAACAAAATCATGTAGTTGTGTCAGCCAAAACTGCTCAACATTAATTACAAGAAGGTGGCTTTCAAGTCTGTATGGCAAAGAAGAAACCCCTTGTTTCAAAATGAAATCAACTAAAGTAGTTGAGATTTTCAAAAATGTTCCTAAATAAAAAATGTTTATTTGGAAAAACCTTTTTATGGACTAATAAATTTAAGTTTAATAGCTTCCAATCTGATGGATAAGTATATGTAAGGCATCCTATAAAGCAAGAAACAACCCATTATATACTCTAAAGACGGTGAAGCTTGGTGGGGGTATTATAAAAGTTTGAGAAACTATGTCCTGGCATTGTATTAATCTGTTAGTCAAAGCTGATGGAAATTGGAATCACTACAGATACAAAGATATATTACAAAATGGGCACTACTGCAGTTTTAATATACTTTCTAAAATTTAATGTAAATATCCAAAATATTATTAAAGTGAAATTTATGATTAAAAGTAATATTTATGTGTAATTTATAATGCAGTTTGCTAGGAGGTTGATAGCATAACTGCATGGTAAGCATCAATGGTCTACCTACATTTTTGATAAATTTTCTATTTTTTATTTTTGTAGCAAAATACCAGATATGTATATGCTGCATGAACTATTAGCTGAGTGCTGTGAGTATACATAACTCAGGGGTTCCTTCTAGAATTATTTAATACATGAATGTAATTAATGGCTAACTATTTAATAAGAATATTAAATACAAAACGTAAATTTTTTTTTATTATATATTATTTTATATATTCTTTGTAACATTTCACCGTTTAATAATTGAAACAATTATTTTTGATTTGTAATTCAATATGACTGAAAATATTTAAGGGAATTTTTTGATAACATGCCATATGTATGTTATCAAAAAATGTATGATACATATAAGTTTATATCTTATATTGTATACTATTATATTTACTGTTTTATTTGGCTATATTATATATATATATATTATGGCTACAGTTAACAGAAATTAAATATCGCAATACCAAAAATTTTATCTTAAAAAGGAACTCAGCTGCCTACCATGCAGTTATATATTTTGAAACTTATATATTTATCAATATTTGAGCTTATAAAAAAACTTTTTAATCACCATTTTCTTAATTTTTATATAGTCGTTCATTAATTCCGCCGCCATCTGCAAAGGCCAAACCTGGTTTCAAAAAATTTCCCGTATATGTAGGTACATGTGCAAAATTTTTAAACTATTCAAATATTTAATTATTATACATCATTGTAAAGAGCTTTAAATCAGTATTACGATGATGAAAGTTTCATAAAAAACTAATCATTCTACTAAAAGTTATGTCCATTTAAGTGACAAAAATTCATTATAAGGAATGCTTAAGAAAACTGCAACCAACTTAAAAAATTAGCGTTCGGCTTACGGTAGTTTTATAATAGAACTTTATTGTTTAGTTTTTAACGCATTACTTTGCCTCGGTTATATTTTTATTCAACTAATAACAAAATATGTTTTTTTGTGTGTGTATTTGTGTGTAAATCATGTTTTTGAATACTTTAAAAAAATCACCAATATTTAAATAAAGTTTCATTTTTCTAAAAAAAACAATTTTTAATGAATAAAAAAGTAACATATACAAAATGCTCATAATCGTGAATCCCCCCCCCCCCCAACCTCGACAACAGAAGAATATTTGGTACCTTTACTGCGTGCAAAAATAGAATATGAGCGTGTCATTATTTTTTAATGAAATTTGGCAGGTACATAGAAAATAGATATATAAAATTGATTCAAAAGTTAGAAAAAAAACCCATCATCCCTTCAATGTCAATTCACTTCCAGAACAGGAATGAAGTTTTCAATAGGAATGAAATCACTAAAAAAGTTAGTGCAAAAAAAAAAAACAAATTGCAATAAACTTACAACACGTCTACTTCTAAAATATTATCTAAGTCAATATAAAATTCTTAATAAAAGACGAGAAAAATCCATCCTTACGACACCTACCTCGAGCACGCGGTAAAAAAATGGTCACAGATTTTATCTTTAAAATCGGTGCCGTTAATCGCAGATACGCACGTACCTAGTATATGCTGTCTGCCAACTTACGTTGATAATTTTATGTCTGAGACATTTTCTGCCGACATAAAATGTCAGAAACATTTTCTATCCACATATTTTGACATAATTTCATGTCTGAGACATTTGCTGTTTCTTATTTTAGAAGAAAAAATCTTACAACTTTATTGCTCATTTCAGATTAATTTGACGAGTAAAACAAAAGTTTCGATTTCCCCTTATTAGAATGTAAAAACTTAGTTTCAAACTTAGTTTTTATTACTGAATGTGGTTTTTATTATATGGCGTCCTGTGCCACATTAGAAATTATGTTAAGTAGAAAGAAAAGTAGAACTTTTAAAGGGTCGAACCATTTACAGCATAAATCGATCGACGATCTAATCGTCTACAACATAATAAAAATAGAAAATAACTCTTTGTGAGAATATTTAATTCCGTTCCAGGATAGGTCGAATAATTTATGGTCGAAGCAAACCTTATTAAAAATTTAGTTTTTCACCAGCGCGGCGTTTCAGGTTAAAATAGAGTAACCATAGGACAACCGACAATTTCAAGCAGCGCACAGTGGAGTATTTCAAAGTAATAGTCGATCAAAAGTCGATTACAAAAATCTTGTAAAAGTGTACTATTAACTATATATCATGAAAGATTTATAAAGGCTACATCACTAAACAACAATTTTAGTGTTGCCCACTCCCCCTTCCAGGTATAAAAAAAGTTTAAACTCGGACTTCGCGTGAGCTCATTGTATTTGTTTTTTACGCTTCCTGTCAAACACAACTTTTAAAAGTATTATTTAAGCTTGTATGCTGTAAAACCTTTAATAAATCACGATGAACGTTGAAGAAGAAGGTATGTACATACAAAATAAATGTGTAGTTTCTTCATTTTACTTAACAAAGTGAGATTTTTTAAAATATATATTCGAGATTAAAATTGTTAGATTTTTTTTTGTAAATACCATATTCAAAATTGTTTTCGTATATGAATTAAGCCGAATTTAGCAAAGATTTTTTATGTAACTTAAACATTAGTTATTCTAGTTAGCATTTTTGAAATAAAATGTTCCACATAAATCTTCCATTTTTTAAAATTTAATTTTGATTAAATAATACGACAAAAACGTTGTCTTTTGAATAAAAACTTATTTCATTTTTTTTTTCAGAATCCCAACCAATGGTGAAAGAGATGACTAGAAAAGAACTCTACGATGTTATGAAACAATGCCCAAAGAAAATTGATGACAAATTTGTGTTTTTAGAAGATCATCTCAAAATTATTACAAAATGTACTGAAAATGAACAAAGTTCACTAAAAAACGCCTTAAATACTTTCAAGTTTCATTTTAAACAAAAATGGATAGCTGCTAACTAGATAGAAGAACGTTTTTTGAAGCACAATGAACTATGGCTCAATGGTATCATAAGTTTACCCACCTGTATAATAAAAAGGCCTGGTCGACCATCAAAAGATTTCGAGTTGTTGAGTTCGCCAAGCAAGAGGCGTAGAACAAAAGCTTTGAGAGACCAATAATCTTATGCACAACTAACCTATGCTGCCCAAATGAGTCAGCGTGATGCAGGACATTGTGATGCGTCTAGAATAATGAAAGATATTAGCTGCTCACTGGAAAAGGCAAACAAATATATAGAAAACTTCAATTCCATTCAGACGAATGTTAGAAAAAAACACACACCATCGGAAGCATTATCAATTTTTGTGGAAGCCAATATGACAAGGAGACAATATGAAATAATTCATGCAGCTAATAAAAATATTTATCCATGTTATTCGCTTTTGAAAGAATCAAAAAAACAATTTTATCCTCCACAAGAGTCAATGACAGTTTCAGAAACATGTTGTGAAATTAAACTACACATATTCTAGACCACACAACTAGACGCTTGTGTGAATATTTAGATGAAGTTTTGGAAACCTTAAACGAAGAAGAAAGAAGCAATTTAGAAATGTTATCAAAATGGGGTTGTGATGGCTCACAGCAGCAAACATTTAAACGAAAATTCCAAAATAGTACAGATAGTGACTCTAACATCTTTCAAAGTTCATTTGTGCCTCTACGGCTTATATGTCATATTGGTAGCCAGAAGATTATTTGGCAAAACCCTGTGCCCTCTTCTACAAGATATTGTCGCCCAATTCGAATTCGTTTTATCCATGAAACTAAAGACATAACAAATGAAGAAATCTATGTAGAAGATCAAATAAAAAACTAAAAAAAAACTGAAATATTGAAGTTTTTAGGTGGTATTATACATATAAAGCATACCTTGGCATTTACAATGGTTGATGCAAAAGTATGCAATGCTGCAACCAACACGACATCTACTATGAGGTGCTATATATGTGGACTAACATCAAAAGACTTTAATAATTTAACCATAAAAAACATAGATAATCCAGATGCCCTTAAATTTGGTTTATCGATATTGCATACAAGGATTAGGTTTTTCGAATCTTTACTACATTTATCATACCACATTCCCATAAAAAATGGCAAGCGAGAACACAAGATGATAAAATAATTGTAGCTGAAACAAAAAAAAACATTCAAAACAAATTCAAAGAGAAAATGGGGCTGCTGCTGGATATTCCAACTGCAGGTTTTGGGAATACTAATGATGGCAATACATCAAGAAGATTTTTCTCAGATCCTCAAACCTCATCCTGCATTACAGGAGTTAACATTGGACTTATTAAAAATTGTGGTATCATTTTGGAAACCTTGTCAAGTGGATATAAAATAGATATCAAAAAATTTGAAAAGTTTGCAGAACTAACAGCAGAACAAGATATTGAGACATGGTGCCACAATAATTGATCAAGCTATATTGCCTATTGGTCAATTATCGGAAGAGGCGGCTGAGGCTCGAAACAAGCACTTCCGTGATTATAGACAGAATTTCTCGAGGAAATTTTCAAGAGAAATTTGTAATAGGGATATCATAAACAGACTTCTGTTAAGTTCCGATCCTTTGTTGAGCAGTGTCAGAAAGAGGCTCAAGAATAAAAGAAATGCTATTTCCAGTGAGGCATTAGAGTTCTTGCAACCAGAAACATTGAACGAACTACAGCAATATGAAGAGGAGGCATCTAGCGAAAATGAATCAGACTAATGTTTATTTTTTATCGTTTTTTAAGTATATTTTTTTATTTTATGTTGTTTTTACCTTTATAGTAGGGTTTATTTCACCTTTATAGTATGTGTATTTGTATATTTCCTTTTGTTTAAATTGTTTGTATTTGCATCATTTTTTTAAAACATTTTTACTCTTAAGGCATTTAATGTTTTAATTGAAGTTTAACAGTTTATATTGTTGTTTAGTTTTTTTTATTTTTTTATTTTTAAACTTCTTTTTGTATGGTTTATATGCAAAACTGTGTTTTGAGTAAAAAAAAACCTGCACAATCATTTTAAATATTATATTATGATTTCAAACTGCTTTTAATTGTTTATCTAATTGTTAAAAGCCATAAAATAATTTTGATCAACTTTTTACCATAAATACTCCACTGTGCAGCGGTTAGAAAGCAATTTTTAGCCGTAAGAAAATCTCTGGCCAAAATTTATCTTTTAATTTAACCGAACCGTCAGAATTGTTTTTTGAAGAGTAGTGATCTTAACCGAAAATTTATTTCAAATAAAACAAATATCAATGATAATGTTTGGTTGTTAAAATTTTTTTTTCTCTCACACGTTTTTTAAAGAGAAAATATCCCTTTTCAGATTGTAAATGATACAACTCAAACAAATTAACTGGCAATTAAATGCCTTAGAATCAAATATTTATGTGTCTGCTCTCCTCAACCAAACCACATGGCATTATAGGTTGCTAAAATTTGGAAAATTTTTTATCCATGGCCTACTTAAATTCACGGCCTTCTCTCTTGCTTAAATCGAAAAAAAATAGAAGGCCAGTTTAAAAAACTATATTCCGTTGGATGGACAAACTTTCTTAACATATTTTAATTATTGCGCTATAAATTTTAAATAAGTATATCCGGCATAGGATGAAAACTTCAACGTTTTCTAAATCTTAACATCAACTAACCTCATATACCTGATTGTAGCTTCTTTTTATTAATAGTTAGTAATTATGGTTAATAAATGCTGTGTTGTTGGATGTACCTCCAACTATCTAGATGGTGAAGTAGTTCCAGTTTTCAGTTTTCCAAAAGATGATGATTTAAGAAAGTTATGGATTAGATTTGTTAATAGAAATTTCTGGACTGTCACAAAATCATCTGTAATCTGTTTAAAACACTTTGAGAAAAAATTAGTACATAAAGGAGCATCAGAAAAACGATTTCATTTGCTGTATAACCTGAAGCCTGTCCCTACAATATACCCTGCTAGCATAGCAACTGCTTCTCTTCCAGTTATAACTGGACCAAGAAAATCACCAACTAAAAGAATATTTCAAGAAGATGAATATCAGAAATTTTTATCAAAGGATATTATTAAAGATGTTAATTCTCTTTCAGCTGCTGATTCACCAGCAGGATATTTATTTTCAAAATTTGATGATTGTGTTGTGTTCCATAAAATTATTCAAAATGAACAAAACACATTCCAGCATACTCCTTCTTTTTAACATACACCAATGTATGTTAAAAAGAAGGAGTATGCTGGAAAACCTCAATTCACATTTTATCACAGAAAAAGAAAAGTTGTCTTCCATTCTTGAAGAACTCAAAAGTCACCAAATAAAAAAAAAAAAATTTATTCTTCAAATGTTCTTCAATATGCATTGATGTTGCGGTACACATCACTGCAAACTTATCATTTACTGCTGAAGGAATTCCCACTCCCATCTATATCACTGTTAGGCAAGCTTAAATCAGGTGAAATAGATTCTATGAAAGTTTTGAAGTTGCTACATGAAAATGGGAGCTTATCGAAAGATCTAATAATAATTTTTGATGAAATGTATTTGCAACAATGTGCTGAATATTCTGGTGGCAATGTTATTGGGATTAGTGAGGAAAATGAATGTTATAGAAGCATTGTCTCTTTCATGGTAGTTGGTTTGAAAAAAAATATCTCCTGTGTTGTCAAAGCAATTCCAATTGTAAAATTGAACAGTGACTGGTTAAAGTCTGAAATTCTTAACCTGATTGAATTTTTAATAAAAAATAGTTTTAATGTTCGAGGTGTTGTTTGTGACAATCACGCTTCAAATGTTTCTTCTTTTACAAAATTACTTGATACACATGGTGAAAAAAAAGATGGTTTGTTTATTAATGTACTGTCACAAAAAATTTACTTATTCTTTGACACAGTGCATCTGATTAAAAATATTCGAAACAACTTACTTAATAAAAAAAGATTAATTTTTCCAGAATTTAATTTTTCAGCTTTCAAAGATGAAATTCATGTTCAATCAGGAGAAATATCATGGAAAATATTTCATGATTTATTAGAAAAGGACAGTCTATTGGATGGAAGTTTAAAAAAAGCACCAAATATAAATAACTAAGTCGTCTATCCTGGAAAATGGAAGCAAAATGTCAGTGTTGCCTTAGGTATCTTCCATGAAACTACAGCAGCAGCAATAGTTTCATATTTTCCTGACCGTTTAGATATTGCATCGTTCCTAACTCTTTTTAATAAATGGTGGACAATTACAAATTCAAAAAATCAGTTTTCTAATAATTGTCTTGGTAATGCTGCTATTGTAAATGATAAAAAACCTGAGTTTTTTCGAGCTTTTGCTGACTGGTTAAACAAATGGAAAAACACAAAAATTCCAAATTTTGAGAAATATACATTATCTCCTCAAACATCATCAGCACTGCAAAGAACTTTATTATGTCATGCTTCATTAATTGAAGATCTGCTTAAAGATAAGTACAAATTTATATTGACTGCTCGTTTTCAAAGTGATCCCTTAGAAAGAAGATATGGACAATACCGTCAAATGAGCGGTGGCAGATTCCTTGTCAGTTTAAAAGATGTCATTTATAGTGAGAGTATAATCCAAATAAAAAGTTTGATAAAAGAAGGAATTGACATTTTTGAAAATGATATCAATGGTGATAAAGATATAGAACATGTTAGATCCTTTATGGAGCAGATCAAAGAAAGAGATTTTGATTGTGTGACTTTATCAGATGATTCTCGAGAAGTTGCCAGTTATATTGCTGGTTTTATTGCCAAAAAATTGATTAAGAAGTTTGGAGTATGTTGCAAATTGCTTTGTACTCAACATTGTCAACAGGAGTTAGCTGATTATAATTATTTAAATAAATTGTCCAGAGGTGGTTTAACAACTCCATCAGTACTGCTTTTAGAATATGTCTGTGACAGTTTTGCTATGCTAGATCACATTTTTGATGTTATTTATCAGTCTCAAATGCAACACCGTAAAGCAGCAAAGTTAGTTCTTGGCAGTAGAGAAGGGTATCAACCATTTTTATGTTCAAACCATCAAAATCATGGAAAAGAAATTATACACACTGTTATTTCAAATATTTATTTTAATAACACCAGAAAGAGAGTCAGGGATTCCACTGTTGCAGATAACAAAAAACTGGGACAACTTTACAACAAATATAATTAGAGGTGCAACCATAAATAAAAGTATTTATTAACCATAATTATTATCTTATATTAAAAAGAAGCCACAATTAAGTATTCAAAGTTTAGTGAAGTTTAGCAGAGTTTCGATTTAGCTAGCTAACGTAAAATTTTTTATCCTGTGCTAGATACTTAAAATTTATAGCGCGATAAGTAAAATTATTTTGAGAGAGTTTGTCCATTCGGCCGAATATACGATTTTAAAACTGGCCTTCTATTTTTTTTCGATTTAAGCAAGAAAGAAGGCCGTGTATTTAAGTAGGCCATGTTTTATCCAATGGTATTTTATGGCCTTTTACCTTTATTTTGGCATTTTGACACAGAAAAATTTAAATTCTTGAAAAAGTATTTATTTTGGAAAAAAAGTTGAAATTAATTTTTGCTCCTCAAGAATTTTTAAGGATAATAAAAACCACCTTTTGACTTCCGATCCGAAGATTAACTAGTTGATTTCATTGATGAAATTTGTTCAAAATAAAGTGACGGAATCATTTTAAAACAGCCGCGATATGAAAAAGGGCATTATTATGGCATTTTACATTCACGCTTTAGGCATTTCACATGTAAAAAATGTTGGCAACACTGAATTTAATTGTCAATAAAAAATGGCCAAAATATGACGACTTGGAATGCTCGCTTCCACGTTTGAGACATTAAAACGATTTTCCTAGCCGCATTAAAAAAAACTCTTGCAGCTGGAGCCTTTTGATCCAAATGCTATTCAGTTGTAAATTTTTATATCACGGCCGTTTTAATCATAATTCTATTCTGAAAATTAACTTTGACTTTTTGTGCTAGAATTCTGTCAAATACTTTGCTAACTCAAAAGCTAAAAGAATCTTATTACGTTATAAAAACTTTTTTTTTTATGTTTCGACTCTAAAAAGGTTTTCAGAACTCGATTCTTGCACTGGGGCGCCATAAAAAATTGACTAATAGAAAATGTGAAATGTTCAGCTTTTTAAACAAATTTTATTTTATCAATTAAATTTGAAATGCGAGTACGTAGATGGCTATAAACCAAAGCGAATCCAGAGAAATCACGTTCAACTTTTACGCTGGAGAACGCTGCACCATAAACTACTTGCGAGATTTTATAGAGCCGATTTCCATTTCGTTTTCTGGTTTTTCTTCCAGTACGCAAGAATGTTGAATTCAACGTCTAATGACACTCGTTGTTCGTGAGTCCATTTTAAAATTAACTGACAAATATCTTGATCTGATTCTAAAGCTGCATTAGCAACACCTTGTCTGGTTCCTCCTCCAGTATATTCAATGAAACTGCGTACTTTTTCAGCATCAATTTCTTCTGAGTTCATCGGAATCATCTCTTCAGAAGTATTTGAGGAATATGACGCATTTAATTGCATGGATTCTTCTGTTGATGAAGAACTCGATTGTTCTCGTTGAGTACAAAGTTTTTGATGGATTTTGATTAGCTGTATAATTCCTCTATTGAACATTTCTGTATTAAACAGTTGATGACCCGATGTAAACAAAATCTAGGATCCAGAACTAAAGCAGCAATAAATGCTTCACATTTAAAAAAAACTTGTTCTCGTGTATTGATTGCGTTGGTCAGTTGCATTTTTAATCCTAAATCACCTGCTGGAACGTCCTCAATTTCTATTTTCATTTGAATCCATCGAAAGTAGAATTCACTAATTGATAATTTTGCGGATTGAAAATCCGTCATAGCCGAATGTATTGGTAAAAATGCATCGAAATATTTATCTATTAAACTCCATGAAGCATCATTTAACTGGTCGTGTCTTAGCCTTTGATATGCTTCTGCGTTGGTATGGAAATCTTCTATCATCAAAAACGTGGAATCCCAGCGTGGTTCAATGTCTACACGAGATTTTTTTAGATTTTTAAATGTTTGAATATATGCTACTTTTTTTGGATTCGATAGCAACTTTTCTGATGTTATTTAATGCATCTTCAAACATTGATGTTACGTCCTTAGCAGCTAGCTGACACACATGTGCGCCACAAAACATGGCTGAACAGAACGATCCAACTGATTTTTCAACACAAACAGTGTGGACTTCACTATAATTCCCTTCTTCATTCTCTAAAGCGCCAATATCAATTTCTCGTCTTCGAAATCTATAAATTCGTCACCATAAATTTCAAGGATCACTTTCATTTGAACTTGTGCATTTTGAAGAATATTTGAAGCCTTCGTCATGTTCTTTCCTTGATCTGTGCAAGTTGCGTAGATATCATTAGCACATTTTCCAATTTTTCCAATTACATTTTCTAACTGAGCAGCTAAAATTTCGCCAAACTGTCGACCTTCTTGAGTAAGTATGCCTAAGGTTTTGTCGTCACATTTTTAATAACATACAGTATAATGTAGTTATCAAATATATTTTAGCTTCTAGTCTAAAAAACACAACGATTTAGAATTAAGAAAATAAAATATATATTACATTTTTTACTCATGATAACTGCCAATGTACATGTGCAAAAAAATTGAAACACTATAATAATAATGCATCAAATAAGGTACATTACTACACCTTTTCAAGATGTAAGTGAGAACTTGAAAGTTGTAGTTAAGAAACGTAAGATATAATTGAGAAATACAATATGTAATTTAGAAGTCGCATTATGTAATTTAGAACATGGAAGATGTAATTAAGAAACGTAAGATTTAATTTAGAAGATGAAAGTTGTAATTAAGAAACTTAAGATGTAATTTAGTAGATGAAAGTCGTAATTGAGAAAATATAATATATATTTCAAATTACATATTGCAATTTCTTATTTACATGTTGGGTTTCTCAATTACATTTTAAAGTATCTTAATTACATGTTGGGTTTCTTAATTACATCTTACGTTTCTTAATTACAAATTTCAAGTTCTCAATTACATCTTGAAAAGATGTAGTCACCGCAATGAGGTGACTACATCTTTTCAAGAAGTCACCGCAATGAGGTGACTACATCTTTTCAAGAAGTCACCGCAATGAGGTGACTACATCTTGAAAAGATGTAGTCACCTCATTGCGGTATAAGTCACCTCATTGCGGTGACTTATACTCATTACGGTGTTACGAGTACTTCGGCACTGTAGAAAAAAAATTCCTTCCCCATTGCCAAGCTACGAGAATACTCGTAGTGCTTTTTTTTGTCAGTTATATTCAGAATAAAAAATACTATAGAATTATTTCAGATTAAAAATATTTTATTTATTGAAATGTTGATATCTAGCCTTGGCAATGAGAATGAAACCACGTAAAACAGCCTCGGCAAAAATTAATCATTGTAAACATTATGGCTCGGCAAAGAAATAACGCATAGCTTAAAATAACTCGGCAGCGAACGTTTTAATGTCTCAAACGTGCAAGCGAGCATTCCAAGTCGTCATATTTTTTTTTCAACTTTTTTTCCAAAATAAATACTTTTTTAAGAATTTAAATTTTTCTGTGTCAAAATGCCAAAATAAAGGTAAAAGGCCATAAAATACCATTGGATAAAAAAAATATGCCAATTTTCCAAATTTTAGCAACCAATAATGCCATGTGGTTTGGTTGAGGAGAACAGACACATAAATATTTGATTCTAAGGCATTTAATTGCCAGTTAATTTGTTTGAGTTGTATCATTTACAATCTGAAAAGGGATATTTTCTCTTTAAAAAACGTGTAAGAGAAAAAAAATTTTAACAACCAAACATTATCATTAATATTTGTTTTATTTGAAATAAATTTTCGGTTAAGATCACTACTCTTCAAAAAACAATTCTGACGGTTCGGTTAAATTAAAAGATAAATTTTGGCCAGAGATTTTCTTAAAAAATTGCTTTCTAACCGCTGCTTGAAATTGTCGGTTGTCCTATGGTTACTCTATTTTAACCTGAAACGCCGCGCTGGTGAAAAACTAAATTTTTAATAAGGTTTGCTTCGACCATAAATTATTCGACCTATCCTGGAACGGAATTAAATATTCTCACAAAGAGTTATTTTCTATTTTTATTATGTTGTAGACGATTAGATCGTCGATCGATTTATGCTGTAAATGGTTCGACCCTTTAAAAGTTCTACTTTTCTTTCTACTTAACATAATTTCTAATGTGGCACAGGACGCCATATAATAAAAACCACATTCAGTAATAAAAACTAAGTTTGAAACTAAGTTTTTACATTCTAATAAGGGGAAATCGAAACTTTTGTTTTACTCGTCAAATTAATCTGAAATGAGCAATAAAGTTGTAAGATTTTTTCTTCTAAAATAAGAAACAGCAAATGTCTCAGACATGAAATTATGTCAAAATATGTGGATAGAAAATGTTTCTGACATTTTATGTCGGCAGAAAATGTCTCAGATATAAAGTTATGTCAAAATATGTGGACAGAAAAATGTTTCTGACATAATTTATGTCGACAGAAAATGTCTCAGACATAAAATTATGTCAAAGTAAGTGGACAGAAAAATGTTTCTGACATATTTTATGTCGGCAGAAAATGTCTCAGACATAAAATTATGTCAAAGTAAGTTGGCAGAAAAGTATTTTGGACATATTTTATGTCGGCAGAAAATGTCTCACATAAAGTTATGTTAAAGTAAGTTGGCAGAAAAATATTTCTGACATATTTTATGTCGGCAGATAATATCTCAGACATAAAGTTATGTCAACGTAAGTTGGCAGAAAATTATTTCGGACATATTTTATGTCGGCAGAAAATTTGTCTTGGACATATTGGACAGATAACAACTCTGATCCCGTATATGCTATCAAGTTATTAAGACCCGGTGAATTTGAAGTCAAAGTTTTAAACAATCCCGCTAAAAACCCTAATACTTGCCATTTTGAACCAGCAAAAGGAACACAAAAACAACATAGTCGTTGAAGAACGTTTATCTTGCACAATTCGCGCAAGTTATACCTTTATTTATCTCGCACAATTGAGAATATGAATGGTAAATAATGAAAACTAGAGAAAAAACAATCGAGTTTTGGTTTCCAAATTCGTATATTTTTTGTTCGACTTTGAAAGCCGTCAGTTTGGCGATGTTTCTTAAATTAAACGAAGTTGAAATCCGTTAAACTTCGAAAAAAAGTTGTAAATCAAAATTTTACGATTATGAAAATCGTATAAATTTGTTTACATTATATTTAACCAATTTGAAAACCTTATAACTTTATATTTGTTATTTAAAACGATTTAAACATTGTAAAGCATCAAACAAATATTTCGAAGACCCATCGCTCTCTGGTTTGGCAGTACTTCCTAAAGGAATACAGGGGAGATAAGGCCTATGGTGCAAGAACAACCTAAAAATGAATTCTGGGTCAACATCGACCCTGAGTGGTCACCTGCGGTCCAACGATAAGGATGAGTTCATCGAAATGTGTCAAAATCAAAATATGCGATATGAAACAGAAGCTGCCAAGCAGGACAAAGTTGAGGTAGAAGGTGAATTGGAAACAGTTGGCATTGGTAACTTAGTTAAATAATGCATGTTACGATACGATGTAGCGAAGTTATACAACTTTATGTCAAATTAATATGATTTTTTATTGATGTAAACAACGGTATCCCAAGTTAATTCAATGTTAACAAATGTATACAATTTTTTTTAGGTCACAGGAAAAGAAAAAGGGTTCTAAAAGCCAGAAAGAATCTGTGCTATCCAACACAGAAAACCACTCAACTTCGTGTTGACATGGAGCTCATGATTTACCTAGCAACTGACAATCAGCTTTTCTCCATGAGTGACTTTATCCCGTTCCAAAGACTGCTTGCCCACTTTGACTCGAGGCTTAAGGTTAAAAGTGGTGCTTGCATGGCTTACTTCAAGTTACCTCTCCTCTATAGGAATTCGCAGGTGGCCATAAAGAGTATGTTTGACAAGGAGCTTCCTCATTGCGACCGAGTTGCAATCAGCACTGACATCTGGATCTCACGTAACAACGATCCATTCATGGAGGTGACTCTTCATTACATTACCTAGGAGTTTGTTCTATGAAAGGTAACTGTAGGAGCTGTTCCATTTCCAGGTAAGCACACTGGTCAGAACGTTGCTACTCAGTTGGACAACTTGGTCAAAAGTTTTGAGTCACTCACAATGGTCAAGAAGCGGGTTGTTGTGTGTGATCAAGCTTCAAATATAAAAGCTGCACTGAGGGAGTCAGAGACTGTTGTTGATCTTGAAAGTGGTTCAATCACGTGCTTAACCACAAGCTTAACGTGGCCCTGGAAAAGACTGTCAACTTACAGCCTGATACCAAGGATACTATCGATGCATGCAGGACAAACTCCGCCCCAGTCCATCACTCTCCTCTTACTGAAGGGGTGTTGAAAAATAAGTGATGAATGGTAATATTTTTAACATTTTAAGTAGATACGAATACGAAGTTTTACGACTTAATATCAAACTTTTGATTTTATGATTTCATGCGAAGTTTTTGGCGAATTTTTATTTTAGTTTTTGTTTCAGTACCTTACAGAAAGATCACTGCTCCAGTGAACATGGTAAAGTAATCTATAATATATTTAGTTAGCCAAAAAGTAAACTCAAAGAAAAAAAAATTAAAAATGACTAAATAATCAAAACAATATAAATTACACATTTATAGATATTCTCTGTGGCTTTTGTTAACAATCTGGCTGTTCTACACATCCCAGAAGCCTTTGCGTCACTGATTACACGACTTAAATGCAGATTATGCCGACTCGTACTCGTTGGTTATGGGAATTTATTCGTGTTTAAACTATCATGCCAATTTGCTTTAACTGGAATTCTTACTTTGTTGTCTAGAATATCTTTTAAAGTTTTTGTCGAATAAGTAAAAAAATTCATTCATTGATAACATACCACAGTGAACTTTAAAACAATCAAAATTGTTTATGAGTTAAAAATATATATTTAAAACTATTGAATTTCTTGTAATACTTTAAGTGAACCCCCGGTGAAAATTTATTTTAATTATGTCTGTTGTATAAAAGAGGAATGTTCCATAACAGTTTTGATCATTTATCTACATGTCATGGTTCTTCAAAGACCAATGATAATCGCCATAAACCTAATGCCTAGGATCGTATAAATCAAAAATGGCTATTTTTATAGTCGTACAATTTTATGAAGAACATTTTTTGCAAAGAACATTAAAGGAATTCCATTTTTATTGTTCGATGAAAGTTCGTCTTTTCTATTACTTTTTTAGTAATAAAGAAACTTACAACTATTTTGATTGAAAAAATAGTTGTAAGTTCTCTTATAAAAATAAAATTCACGAGAAGAAATCACGTGTTTCACAAGAGCAACACGTTTTATAGCTCGTTCGTCTGATTACTTTCGAAAGAACTTTCGCATCTATAATAAACCAAAAAAGCACTTTTCTATAATAAAAACCCGGCTGGCAATGTTTTGCTTTTGAAAACAAAAACAACTGTAAAATTTATTAACTTAATATGGAAAATATTAGCGATTTGTTGTATATTTTTGTATTTAATTTCAACTTCAAATTAGAGAATTTTTCATGTAATTTACTGCTAAAACTTCTCATCAGCTTATTTATGGATAAGTGCATTAATTCATTTTTGAATGTTTAGTGCAAAAAAACTACTCGGGTAATTTAAGGCATGTCTCGCTTTTATGAGTGTTAGGTTGCACCACTAAACATTTCTTTTAAGCATAACTTTTTTTGGCGCACAATTCACTAAAATGAACGTTACCAGGAAAAAGTTTTTAAAAATTAAAATATTAATTTTTTACGACGTTATGGTATTATATGTATATGCTTTTGCTAGTCTAGGTTTACCTACGTAACAACCAATCAGAGTCGAGTATTTCAAATAAAGGGTGAGAGAATTTTGCTAATCAGACTGCACGAATAGCATGACAAAATACATTAAATTTTTTACATTAAAACTGCCTTAATGCCAAGTGAAAATGCCATTATTGTGGTTACATTCTTCTCTTCGTAATTTTTTTAGAAATATCAATTATTTTTGAACAAAATGGACCAATGGTAATCTTAAGATTTTTTGCACTCAATTGATATGGGACTAAATCCTGCAAGAATTGAATATATGTTAATTACTATATAAACAAGCAATTAAGTGGTGCAATATGCAATATATTTTTTCATACTTAATTTCCCCTTCATTTTTAAGACTTAATTGAAATAAAAAGCACTTTTTTTATCTTTTGAATTTCAAATTATGCAGAAATCAGCCACAGAATACCCGACAACAAAACAGTTCGGGTATTATTTTTTTAACGGGTTCGAGTGCTGATAGGATCAATAACTTTCGAGTACCGATCATTAAACTACCCGAAAATTGAGTTGGATTGGGTATGAAAAATTTCAACGAACCAATCTTATCGGCGTTTTCGGTTAGTCCCCGTTCTTGTAATCGGGGTCCGATAAAATATTTTTTGGCTTTTATCGGTGACTGATAACCATTCGGGTCGGGTCTTGTTCGGTTCCTATCAGGACCCAGACATTCCCTACAAAAATGGCAATGAAATTATTTGTTAATGCATATGCTTGTAGCAAAAAGGCAACTAGTAGCGAAATTGCAAAGAAAGTGTAACGAAAACACAATCGCGTGACAACGTAAAACTCCCAGCAAAAGCGTTGAAAGCATTATAATTATGTTATTATTACACAAGTTTGGAGTGATGTGAACATAGCAAATGGTGTAAACCATTTGATATGTCAACCATTCCTGAGTGTTTTGAGCCTTATGTACTGGTGCAGAGTGTTGTTGAAAAATGTAGGGCCTTCCATTTCTTACTCTATTGATCCAAGGCTTAACAACAGTATCCAAGACTTCAATGTTAGCAGCAGAAGTGACTCTTAGTCCTTGCGGAATCTTGACCAAAGCTTTTCTCATCTGAAAAAAACCAAAGCATATCTTGCTCAGCAGGATGTTTTAGTTTGTTTAATAGCCTTTTAGACCTTATTAAACGATTCGCTTTAGTGGTCTCTGACATAAACTGGCCTCTCCTCATCACATGAGACTTGTAGCGAAGATTTTCATGAACAGTCTTTCGAATTATGGTTTTTGAAACACCCAGGTCTTTTGCGATGGACCTCATTGACTTTTGGGCGCTCTCGTCAACGATATTCTAAACTTGATGAATAAACTAAGGTGTTCTAGTCGAGTCTGACCGTTGCTCTAGTTTTTTACGTTTAGCAGCTTGATTACAATCACCATCATTTTCTTCTAACTCTTTGCGAACTTTAAAAATAAAAGATCGGGCGACTTTAAGAAATTGTGCGATATATAAATCGCTATGCTCTGCCTTTAATGCAGCAATTGCGTTGACAAACTTAATGTAACGGAGGATTTAGTTAAGTTTAGAAGGAGCTCATTAGAGGGTACTTCGCCCATCTATATTATAACAAACGAAACTTTAGAATTTGGAGAAGCTGTCATGAAAGTTAAATCCAGAGAAGACTATAAGTACACCAATCACCTAAAATTTACTTCTTATTTTTTTTATTTCTAAAAACATATTTTTTGTATTATTTTGTTAAAGTTGTTTGAACATAAGGTACTTAAAGCATAAGTTGTTATTTCTTTAAAAATTAAAGCTAAAACTTTAAGTAATTTTTACTTTTAGAAAATAATCAAAAACTTTTCTCCCAACGTTTAAAATTGTAGAACAAAATAATTATAACCTCGCGATTTGTTTCATAATTATGATAAACATCTTAAAAGTATCTTAAACACCTTAAAATTTAAGTAAACATTTTTAAAACAAATTACTTTCACAAATAACGTTCCTTCGACAATACTTCTCCTATTATCATTGATGCGACAGCTTCTTTTATCTCTTTTTTGTGTTCCACAATAGGTCGACTTAGTTCGACGAGATGTTTTGCAAAGTCAATAGAAAATTTGTTGAAGTCAGCAACTACAACTTTTGCTTCGAACCTATAGCCACTGAGAAAATTGTTATCAAAAAATCTACAAGTCATGTCTTCTTCGCTGTCCGAAAATTCGTAAGTGCCAGAAACTATAGAATTTATAACATGCTGTAAGGATTTCTTGCTTAAGGTGGTACGACATGAAGTGTCTTCTTGTATGCTGACGACGCAAAGAAGATTTTCAAGTTCGATTTCAAACGTTTCTAGAATTCGAACAAGTTGGCATTTTTGTTTAAGAAAGTTCTTGGTTTTCTCATCTCTATTTTCAATTTCGACTTTAAAAGTTTCTTTGTCAGAAAGTTCATCACGCTCTTTTTCAGCTCGAATTGTTTCTAAAACGTGTCGAAATGATTCGTAAGTTGCAACAAAGACGGTGAACCAATATCCAGGCAGAATGCACTGGTTTCCTAATGGAATGCCTGCTGCTTTACCATTTTTAATGACTAATCGCCGGTAGCTAGAATCGGTAATTAAATTATTTACTGTTTGACTCGCTATATACGCCTCATTTATGCGGTTCATAAAAGAGATTAAAGAACTGTCAATGTTCATTAGGGAATGTGTTTTTTTCTCGAAGATCATCTTGACAACGATTGATTTAATGGTATTATTTTTTTAATGACATTACTTAGTTTTCTGTTCTGAAGCAATCACAAAACTTGTTTTATACCAGAATGACAAATTATGCAGTTTTATAAGCTTCATTTTACAGTTGTTTTGTTGTTTTTTTTGCACTCAAAAATCATAAAACTTATCAATTATATATATGCTTAATATAAAACTTTACTATTCCATCTGCTTTTTTCCAAAACTTAATTGCAAACAAAGTTCATCAATAATCTATAAAAAATGTAAACTCAAATTTTTGTTCGAAGCTGAGATTTTATCGAGATTCTATTTAGAACAGGGTTCAATAAAATTCCACAGCTTGTAAAAGATGTTCATTGTAGATTCTTATGGCATCATCTATACATATTGGTGTTAAGAACATTTAGGTTTTCAAAGTTAAGAAAAAATAACCAAATTTTGGTTTAAATTTTTAAAAACTCAACTTCTCCTAGTTCAAGAATGTTCCATCACATTTGACCAAATTTATTTACAAGTTTCATGCGTTTGACAGGCGATCAAAAATTCAATTCTCAGTTTACCTCGCTTAAATGTATCAAAACCTTTGATTTCACACCTGCAATCAAAAGAATATCTTGAGTGCATCTCCAATGATGATGAATGGAATAATAAAATAGGTGAGAAAAATATTGACAAGAAGAATAAATTTCTATTCCTGCATGTTAACCTTTTTTTTGTGTGTTGTTGTCCTAATAAAGATGACTATTCTTAAGTTCCAAAGTAAAAATCCAAAAGTTTCCCCTCCAATAAAAAACTTTATTTTGAAGTAATTTAATTACTGATAAAAAATTCGAAGATATTGAGAGAACCTCTGATACGCCCAGAAAAAATCTTAAACAAAAAACTGCATTTTCAGTTACAATTAAATGACCTGTAAACAGTTTAATAGATAAACTAAACTCGATTATTGAATCTAAATGTAGTTATAGGAACAAATGTTAAAGTAAAATTTAAAAGCAGGAATATTTTATTTTATAAATATTTATTGATGGGCTGTAAAGTTTTTCCTTTAAACTTTGGCACTTCTAAGAATTGCAATATTTTTCTAACTCCCCCCGCCCTAAAAAATGACATCCAACAAACCTCTGTAGAAAAAGGCATCCAAAGAGTTAAATATATATTGCTGACGTGATTCATTATTAGCAAAAATAGCCGCGAAATTTTAAATACCCACTAGCCTTGAAACTCAAAAAGTCATATTTTTTAGCTTCTCTTTGCCAAGGAACTTTGATTAGTTACGGCTTGACAGGATTAGATATTAAGGGGAGATATATCTGCTAAAAGACCGTGAATCATATTAAAACGAATTTTCTTCTTAAGCCGATAAAGTTCTAAACGGTTTTCATTGATGTTGTCAGCTGTAAATTTAATAAGAGCTTATTAAATTTTGACTTAGCTAAGGAGTCAGTTCTCATAACCTACTTCGAAAAAGAGAAAAACAGAGCCTAAGAAATTTTTTTTAGTTTCAGGCAAGTATTTGAAACTTTTCTTTCGGTAACCTCAATTCAGATAACTTTACCACATAGATCTACTTGCATATTTTTTTGCCAACTATAACCCATAACTAAGGAAATTTGATTTTATAATCACTGAAACATTGTTCTCTAAAGAATTTTTTAACTTGATAAGATCCTAAACTTTTGATAAGCATCACGATGACTATATTTCACACTAAGGGTATGAACAAAAATTTAAAGGGAATAAAAACCAATTAAAACACAAATAAGCTAAAATCTCATCTTTCACACACAAAAAAAAATTCAAGATGTATACAACTTTAAAATCAATTCTTTCCTCCCCTTAACCGAAGGACAAGATGAAGGGTGGACTCTTTCTGGATGTTGTAGTCACTCAAGGTTCTACCATCTTCCAGCTGCTTTCCTGCAAAGATCAATCGCTGCTGATCTGGTGGGATACCTTCTTTGTCCTGAATTTTGGCTTTAACATTGTCAATGGTATCTGCAGGCTCAACTTCCAATGTAATCGTCTTTCCGGTTAGGGTTTTCACAAATATTTGCATACCACCTCTCAGTCGAAGAACAAGATGGAGAGTAGACTCTTTTTGGATGTTGTAGTCACTCAAGGTTCTGCCATCTTCTAGCTGCTTTCCTGCAAAGATCAATCGCTGCTGATCTGGTGGGATACCTTCTTTGTCCTGAATTTTGGCTTTAACATTGTCAATGGTATCTGCAGGCTCAACTTCCAATGTAATCGTCTTTCCGGTTAGGGTTTTCACAAATATTTGCATACCACCTCTCAATCGAAGAACAAGATGGAGAGTAGACTCTTTTTGGATGTTGTAGTCACTCAAGGTTCTGCCGTCTTCCAGTTGCTTTCCTGCAAAGATCAAACGCTGCTGATCTGGTGGGATACCTTCTTTGTCCTGAATTTTAGCTTTAACATTGTCAATAGTGTCTGCAGGCTCAACTTCCAATGTAATTGTCTTTCCAGTTAGGGTTTTGACAAATATTTGCATACCGCCTCTCAATCGAAGAACAAGATGGAGAGTAGACTCTTTTTGGATGTTGTAGTCACTCAAGGTTCTGCCGTCTTCCAGTTGCTTTCCTGCAAAGATCAAACGCTGCTGATCTGGTGGGATACCTTCTTTGTCCTGAATTTTAGCTTTAACATTGTCAATAGTGTCTGCAGGCTCAACTTCCAATGTAATTGTCTTTCCAGTTAGGGTTTTGACAAATATTTGCATACCGCCTCTCAATCGAAGAACAAGATGGAGAGTAGACTCTTTTTGGATGTTGTAATCACTCAGGGTTCTACCATCTTCCAGCTGTTTGCCAGCAAAGATCAAACGCTGCTGATCTGGTGGGATGCCTAAACATACACTACCTTATTAAGATAATTTAGAAGAGTAACTTGGTTTAAAATACAATAATCTGATTGTTTAATATGCAACTTTTTCTTAAACTATGATTTTTTTTAACTACAAACTTATAATTTAAAATCACAAGTTTACTGTCATTTTTCTTATGAACAGAAACATTTAAAAACTTTAATTAGCTTTAGAAAAAATGTAAAAATCCTATTACTAAAAGCCAGTATACATTTAAGAGTTCAAACAGGAAAAAAAATATTAATACCTTCTTTATCCTGAATTTTGGCTTTGACATTTTCAATGGTGTCGGCGGCCTCAACCTCTAAGGTTATTGTTTTACCGGTAAGTGTCTTTACGAAGATCTGCATGCTGTACTAGCTTTCTTACGTTCAGCTCCTTTGGCGAGAAAATAATTATTAATAGAATAATTTTTCGCTGCCTTATATAAAAAAAAAAAAAAACAACCACATGATTGCTTTTATTCAAGTGATTGGATAATTACTTATTCCAGACTGTTCTAGAAAATGGGGTTGTTTTATATGAAAAAAAAAGCTTATTTTAAGATAAAACTTCTTTTAGAAATATAAAAGTATAAAAATATTTATATTTAAAATAAAAAATTTTTTTAGATTTTTTTTTAAGTAAAACAAATTTTTTAAAATTTAACATTGCAAAAAATTTATTTTAATATACCCCCGTGTAATAAATTAACGAAAAACAAAAAACAAAACTAAATGGGGGTTGAATAACAAAAATACTTTTTAAGATTTTTTTTTAGTTATTTAAATACTTTAAAAATACAAAATAAAATTATTTTCGTTTTATAAATTAATTACTTTAAAGTTTTTTTAGCTTAAAAACAAGAAAAATGTTTTTTAAATTTTAATTTTTAAAACACATTTGAGCTCCCATTTCAAAAAAAAATGCAGTGTCACGTAAGCAGGCGCACCTATTAAACAAACCTTTATGATGTCAAGGTTTAGAAAGTAAAAGAGTTGGAGAAATGCTTACGTTCTCAAAATTCCTCAACATTTTTCACAACCTTATTATGTAATTGTAAATAAATAGCAAATTTAATGTGTCTTTAATCATGTTTTAAGAAATTAACGTGCAAGTAAGCATATATAGCGTTCAGTTTACGAAAAGGCACATTCATCTAATTTTTCTTCTTATTACAAAAATGGAGTTTCTGTTAGAAGACTTCAGTAGTCTTAAACATTTAGCATTCTCAAACACCTCGATAGTTTCTCACAACGGTGCTTCTCACATTATACAAACGTATAATAATGTGAGAAGTAGAAGATAAACACTAGTATTTGATGAAAAGGACGCAAATACGAACATTTTTTAAATAGGACAAATATGGCTTCAAATTGGTTTTCTTCTAAGCTTCCTCTCTTTTTTTTTTTTTAACAAGAGGATTTTCTTCTGAAACTTTGGTTTTAAATAAGGAAGTTGAAAGGTTGTTGTTAAGCTGCTTTTAAAAATACGATTATTTTGGAAGCTGTAAAAAAAGGATTTCCTCATCGGTAAATGATGCTTCAGATGTTTAAAACCGCACTTAGAAAAAACAAAATATTGCAAATAATCGGAAATTTTTAAAAATTAGGTTTATTAAAAAAATATGAAACAAAATTTTTCTTTCACACAACACAACTTAAAGAAATAAAATCATGACAAAGAGCAAAGTTTAATCATTTTTTAAACAGACTACCGTGGTGTGACCTTATTATAACTAACTAGAAATGCTTATTTTATTTACATGAAATTTCTCATTTATTAAATTAGGTTTTTCTTAAAGCATAGGAGTTAGATCATATCACGGTAGTCTAAATTGTAATCCAGTTTCTTAGTCATAGAAACATAATTCCTATTTACTATTCTGCTTATCAAGTAATTTATTTAAAAGGTATTTGTTAGAAATTATCACATACTTTACGATCTACCTCATCTATTGATAACTCCCAGAGATTAAATCTGGCGACTGAGGTGGTGAAATAAAACTATGCAACAGACTTTTGTTTTTGTTTTGTCCCTGGGTTAAAAGTATGCCTTCCTAATATGCGATTCACACGAGGGGATATTTGATGGAACATTCCGTGGAACATGGTACATGAACAAATATTCTCTCGTGTGAACGCAACTTGAAAAAAAATTCACGGAACATTTGAGGAACTTTAGTACCGCCCCGAAAAGCCAGAACAAATAAATGTTCCGGAATATTTTTCGTATGAAAAACATGGTGCCAATTTTAACTATCTTTAATGTTTATCCAGAAAAAGCGTGTACCTATGTTATTTCACAATAAAATATAACAGATGAAAGTGTCAAGAGTATAAAATCAGTGTTGCTTGATTTATTATTAAGTGGTTGACTGCAAGATTTATATTTAATGTTAAAGCAACTCAAACGAGGCTTTTTATAAAGTTGATGTTAGGTTGTTAGCTTTAACTGAAATATGATTCCAGGGCCATACCAAGGGCGGGGCCGGCCGGGCCTCAGCCTGAGGCGCCAAAATTAGGAGGGCGCAAATTTTAATAAATTAAAAAAATAATAATCAGTTTATGAAACAAATTTTCACAGCGTCACTGCTGTTGATAAGAAAACTAATTAAAATTCCGCCTCTTGACCCAAACTCCTAAAAATTTTTTTTTTTTTTTTTCTGCCATATAAATTTATTAAAGTCGTAAACCAAAATATAAATACAAATAGCAGGGGTAAGAAGAAGACATAATTGGTCTTATCACCAAGCCCCTAG